>NC_056737.1:305603870-305846370 GCF_019279795.1 Protopterus annectens
TATATATATATATATATATATATATACACACACACTTTTTTAGTGCCCTCTCAGTTTTTCCTACATAGAAGGCACCACCCCTTCAAGTGCAAATGTACACTAAACCAACAGAATTACAGTTAAAATATGACTGGGACCTCAACTCTTTACCACGGCTTTCCAAATAAATAAATTCAGAGTTACTGATATAAGTGCACTGTTTACAGCAGCCACATTTAAACGTACCAGTTTTATTTCGACTGCTGAGCAGAGAACTACATGCACTACATTCAAACATATCTTTTAAACAAATGCCCTTCCTGTATACAAATTTAGGAATGTTTTTAAAAATTATCTAAAGTCCCAGGTAGTTGCCTAAATAACTTCCAATATTTTAAAATAATATCTTTAATAACATAAAATTCCTTATTATATTTCAAACAGACAGCATTACAAAAACCTTCGTCATTAGACAGACCCTGACTTACTTCAAAGTATTGTGTTTCACCTAAGTCACTGTTGAGTATGGGGTATACCTACTACCCCTTCCCAGAGTTATTCCTTAATAATACACATAAGAAATTTATCAGGGCAACATCATCCTTAAGTGTTCACACTCAGCCAAAAAATCTGTCCTTAAAGAACACACACAGGCTGCTCATACCAACCGGCCCTTCACTGTACTTTTTTTCTGTACTAAAGGATGTTCACTATTAAAATGAAGGAAAGAATTACAATATCTTGGCTATCAGTAAATTTTGATACATATTTTTTTAATTCAACATTCTTATAAATGTGTTCATCTAAAGAATTAAAATTGTCCTCTGTAATACAATAGGTGAGTTTAAAAAATTCAGTTGTGGAAGAGAGGTAGTTAATAAATTCTATAAACAGCTCTTTAATACCTGTCCAAATGATACATATATCATCCAAGAACCTAGCATATAAATTACAGTGTCTGTAATAAGGAGAATTAATAACATATCTTCTCTCCCATTCATAGAGTACCAAGTTTGAAAAAAAATAGGTGCTCAAGATACACCCATGTGTACACCTGCCTTTTGTTGAAATATCTCTCCTTCAAAATGCACATAATTATATTTTAATATTGATTCCATCATCTCTAATAAAATATCACAATTAATGCTAGTCAGAAACTTACACTCTTGTATCACCTCATTAAACCATTCTAAACCAGTTCCATGTGGAATCAGAGTAAAAAGGTCTGTCACATCAATAGTAGCAAACAAAGCATTATCATAATAAGGAACCCTGTTTAATCTATTAAGAAAATCCCAGGAATATTTTATTATCTGTGTCTTTAAGTCATCAAATGGTTTCAACTTACGGTCAGTATATACTGCTAACAGATAAGTCTTTGAGTCTGTGGCAGAAACAATTAACCCCGGGGGGGGGGGGGGGTAATCAAATCATTATGGACTTTGGGTATTCCAAACACATTAGGGATTCCTGAGTGTGAATTTACAAGAAACTCATAAGTACTGTTGTCAATAGCTCCCTGCATTAAAAAAAAAACATATAGAGCCATAGCAACCTTCTGGTACAAAATGTTTACCTCATTCCTAGAGACACTGGTGTAAATGTCATCTTGATATAGTAAATTCAACATTCTACCCCATAATCCACTTTGTCCATGATTACTAATCCACCCCCTTGTCCCGTTTCATAATACATATGTCCTTATTAGAAACTTATGAAATGAACCACTGAATGAAAAGAGAACCACCACACCAAAAAAAGTAACCTTTACCTGCAAAGACACATATAATTCCACAAACTGTTAAGCGCTTTCGACCATAACACAATGGCCTTCATCAGAACACTCAATTCAAAAAGAAGCACCTTTAAATAATCACATAATCATATCATTAAACCAATGAAAACATCTATAATAACTCCTTAAATATTTAAAGGAACATATACATAGCTAATATCTACAATGTTCATTTACACTTATCATACTTGAAATTTTCTATTAATTTAAGTACTACATTGTAATTAACATGGTTATTTAACCCAGGCACGTTATACGCATTTAAAAGAATCTGCCATTTAAATTCTTTAAAATCTAACTCAATTTCTTTGTCTCCATTAAAATCACTGGGTACAAAGTCAATCACTTTAAAAAATATTTCTTGTTGTTGCATTCTAAAGAGTGCTTTGCTAAGGCATTGTCTGTATTTCCCATTCTAATGGCATATAAATGCTCATATACCCTTTTCTTAAGTTGCTCACTGTTTTTTCCTATATAAAATGAGAAACAGGAACTACACTGGGCTAAATATATGACAAAGGTGGAATCACAAGTGAATTTCCCTAGAACTTTCCATACCTTTTTACTTGAATAAACTTCAAAAGAAGACCCTTCTCCTATATAATTACAAAAATTGCACTTGTAACATTTAAAAGTGCCCCTCGTTCCCCCTGCCTCATTCCTATGATTATTTTCCAATAAATCTTTGAAATTTCTTCCTCTTTTGTTGATGAACAAAGGGGATGCTCCTACTAGTGTTTGATTCGCACCTGAGCAACCTCACAACTAAGTAAACTACTAGAAATACTTAAAAACATAAACCACTACCAAAAACAAATCATAACATACAAAAAAATACCTGTTGTTGAAAGTACCCCTGCACCCCCATGTGGAGGGCTGCATGCTCCACATCCCTTGCTCCACACCCCCTACTAATTATATATAACAACTCTGAGATCACACAGCAGTGAAAATGACATATTCCCAATGTGCACTTCAGTGGGTGGAGAGGTGGATGCGACTGCCTTTTACTATATATCCTGCCGATTTATATAAGTTTCACCTAATAAACATTTGTTGTTTTGCTGCTAAGAAGTGATTTTTAATCGCAACAAGAAGATTTGTTGTTTTGGTATGAAGAATGTGAAGCTGTTTTTATCTTTAAAAGTGAAGAAATTTTGATTGCAAGAAGATTTTTTTTTACTACTGTTTGGCATTTAACTTACAATTATTTCTTACTATTACTGCTTGTTGCTTTAGCTTAGCTCGAATAGCTCAAAAGGCTATTCCTCCATATTTTTTCTAGTTGTTTTGACCTGAATAGTTGGACTCTGTTCACTATCTGAGGGTTTAGGCTAACTAAACTTCAGGGTGCACACACTGCTTTATTTCTAAGCTTGAATTAACTTATAAGGCAAGTTTACCAGAAAGTAAAGCATGTCTAAGGGTCTGGAATTAGTAAGAAGAGCTCACCAGGAGAAGATGGTCTGTGACATGGATTTTGCTGACTAGCATCTCAATGAATGAATAAACAAATTGTACAGTATTGTTGTTTCAGGATGATCAATGTAACAACCAAGAATTCTGATAATGTAATTATGCCATCCTGGCCTGTGTCATGCCTGAAAAGAGTCCTTTGACAAGTGTTCTTACCCAGTCAACAAATATTGAATGAATGAATGAATGAATGAATGAATGAATGAATGAATGAATGAATGAATGAATGTTTGTTGAAGTTTGGGATGAATGGTATAGAGATGGGAAGATAGTATGGGTCTGCGGTGGATGTTGTCAAGTTTGGATTAAAAGTGGGACAGGAATGTTTTAGATACATGATACCAATTATACTACTTAACTTATATGCTGTTTATTATAACTTCGTATAATATCTTACAATAAGATACAACTAAGATGGTTATAAGATTAAGATTATAAGATCTTAGCTGGTATATTTCAACTATGGTTGAATAGATAGGTTGTAGATGAGTTGCTTGATTAACTTGAAAATCTCGGGGTTAAGATGTCAGAATATATTGTTAAGGAAGGTGTGGATATTTATTATTACTCTTTCTCTGCATGATATACAAAGTGGTCTTAGATTTTAGCAAGACCTTTAATAGTACAAGCCACTGAGTGTTAGATACTTTTTTTATGGAAGTTCCAGGTGGGTGATATCTCTTTAGCTTAATACCAGACGGTATACAAGATGTATGTATTCCAGATCATGCAAATGGGAGACCATGGAAAGGGTTCAAATGGGGAAATGGGTAAAGCAGGATTGTTCCTTTAACCCTTTGATCTTCATGTACTGGTCAGGTGTGAGAGTGCTAACACCAGGATATAGGAAGCAAGATTTTCTTCAGTTCTGACTTACGCAGATGACTGAACGGTTTGATGAGAGATAGGCTCAACATGGGAGAGCAGGTGATAATCATAGTGACTGCTTTGTGAGATACTGGGCTACAGATCAATAAAGACAAAAGTTTGAGTTTTGGAAAGGATACAGTTATAGAAGGTATACAGCTGCAGCTAGGAAAATTTGTGGCCTTGATGATAGAAATGGTGGAGATGTAGATAATGTACAAAACTGGATGAGAGTTTTAGATAAATGAAAGGATACTGTTAGGCACAGAAAGTGTTATGTATTGTCCTTTCAGAAGAATGTTTTTTTTTTTTTTTTGTGAGACTGCTTTTACTAGGCCTAGGAAGGTATGTCTCCAGGTTATATATGGTTCCATAGACAGCCTTGTTGAGAATATTTGTAGACCATTTGGTGTTGCTGATTAAATCAGAATGGAGATATTTTGTACAGTAAAAAGAATGTAGCATTATACATAGTGTAATTTGCATCGCTGTACCTAGCATACCTTGGCTTCTGTACTAGTGACTAATGGCCATTGGTACAAGTTCTAACTGCATAGTTAGATCTGTCTGAACTTTCACTTGGACAAAGGTTGTATCTTTGCTCTGTAGGCACTGCAGAGTGACTGTTTCTGTGAGACCACTGTGTACAGTATTAGGAGAAATATTACCCTTTCCTCACTGTTGTGTGACCATGGAGTTAGTTTTATATATATATATATATATATATATATATATATATATATATATATATATATATATATATATATAAAATTAAGGAGTGTATGAGCTGAATCATTCCACATGGGCAGTGCAAGATGGAAGAGCTTGCGACCCTGCAGAATTGTTTTCTCAGTGACCACAGATTGTTGCTGTGTACGCTTCAATCTTGATTATTTGGGATGGAGGAACTGTTTTTTGAACAGGCTATCATAACTGTTCTTACAGAAAATGCATACCTTTCTAATCAGCCTTGAGATGCATAGAGCAAAGTAAGGAGCATATATCAGATGAAGTATAAACAATGGTAGGGCAAGCAGAGAAACTGTAAGTGGTACGTATATAATGGTACGAAATCTGATGCATGACAATTTTGTAGAATGTTTAACAACTGGACCACAGCAGTTGTAGGTTTTTCTAAGGAAAGGGAGGTGTCACATGAAGATATAGTGGGCCGTTTTTATTTGGAGAATGGCTCGAACAGACTTCTGTGACATTCATAAGATGTTTATAGGCTCATATGTAAGTACTAGGCTATCTGCCCTTATGGGCCATTTTAAGCCTAACCAGGTTCCCTTTTGGTACTATAATTAACCAATCCTATTTGGTATTAGATAAGCTTTACCCATTCCATAGTCTATAACTATATATTATTACCTCTAGTAAGAATAACTTGGATCATACCATAGATAATTTGAGGGGACCCATGCATAAGATAAAACATTTAGGAGCTGACTCTGTCCATTAGTAGTACAGGGGGCAGTCCTGAAGTATGAAGAGAAAGAGGAGCGAGTGTGTAATGTTTATTTGTTGGTTTATATGTCAGATGTTAACCAGCTAAGAGGGCTAGTCCAGAGGAAACTGGACTACCCAGAAAAAAAAAAAATCAGAGATGTGTGGAAAATCCAAAACCACGCGAACAGTGTGAAGCGGTCAGAGGTGAACCCATAAGTTGTGAAGGACAACTCTTACAGCTGAGCCACCAGACTTCCTTTTAAGGGTTGGGAAAGGCATGAGGAAATTCTTGAACAAGTTTTTCTTAGGATGAAGGAGGCTTGCAGATTTATTTGATATTGTAGAGATGAAAGCAGGGATAAGAGCCATTAGCTCTGTATTACCTCATTACTACTACCCTCAGTCAGTATGTTGTAGGTCTCTTCAAGTATGCTACTGACCTAATAATAAGGCTTTATAAAGAATAGGAAGCTCACCGTGGCGTCATCAAATAAGGTGATAAGAAAAGAAAATGAGTGGATGGTAATTAAGTGCAGTATATCTGGACTTGGTTTCAAGAATGGCTATCATCTTATTTTACTGGTATTTTTAGTTACAGGCCTGATGCCATATATAGGTTCATATGTAAGCCCTAGGCAAGCAGTCTAACAGATCATTACAAGCCTAGCCAGTAAACCTTATTCAAAAGTTTCCCCCTCCAGCTTCGAGAAGGACAGCAAAAGATAGTCCAGGGGTGAACTTAATGCTGTCCATCCAGTTTTCTAAGTTTACCTTGAAGGTGGTTAGTACTCTGTTTAACATGTAGTGTATGTTTATTCCAGGAGGGGATACATTAGGATATGAAATGATCGCACTGACATGTCTGATTTATCTGCTGGTGAAGGCTTAAGTCCTTTACCCATGTATTTGAGAAACTATTTGTTCTGTGAAGGAGTAGGAAGTCAAGAAGCATTGGATCTTTTATGACCCAAAAGGCCAGACACAGGTCACCATGGAGAAGTCTATAAGAGACCAAGTATAGGGAGAGAGCTGATGGTCTGTTCAGATAACTGAGGATCTTAGGTTCTCTAATCTTCTTAATTAGTAATTTCTGAACTCTCTGAGGTTGAGCGATATGTTTAAAGAAGTGCATGCCCAAAGGATCATTATATTTAATATGGATCTGATAAAAGATGAATAAATGGGAATTAAAGCTTCTTCTTTGGATGTAGAGGAGATGTCTTTTGAAATTAGAAGAGCCAGATATGATTGTTGAACTACTACAGAGGCACAGTGGTCTAAATATAAGTAATTATCAACAAAAAAGCCTAGATCTAGGGTTGCCAACTTTTCACGTCATGTTGGTACCCCCCCAAACAGCCATTCCAGTGTCCCATTACTTGGCTATTTCTCCATTTCCCCCAGTTGCCATAAACAATATTCAAAACCCTCAGCGTGTATACTGTTTTCTGCTTTACTTCTACAATGATTACAGATAGTTGGATTTAATTTACAATTTTTATTTCAACTTTTATAGCACAAACACTGATAGGCATTTGCAAAACAAAGCAATTCAGTCTCACAATATAAACAGACAGCATTAAAACTTCACTACCTTTGAAGCCCACATTCAAAGAAAATGCATCTGGCCACTGGTGGATTAAGTTTACCTTTGGGCTGTTTTCAAATCATAGGCCCAGTGCACACATTTTTAGGACCATGCAAAAGCTCTTTGATTCACCTTCTTGATTGTATTAAATTATGATATATAATAATTAAACTATATCCCTTGTATAATAAAGCACCAATTGTTAGAGCATATTTTAAATTTATAGTTTTTAACATTTTTCCATTAAGCATTGAAACAAAACATATGAACTAATAATGACAAAACTACACAATTCAGAACATTTCAACCATAAAAGGCCATCAAACTCCTGTCATTACAATCCACTAATATCAGTCAATATGCACAATCTCTGCAGAAGTAAAAATCATTTGAATAATTCCACATTAAAGAGATCTGTAACTAATGAAAAGGTTGCTTCAGTGTTTCATCTACAAATTCAGCACCTGCAGCCCTTGAAGAACAAATTGCCAATATTACATTAAAAAATGGTAAACTGGTAATATTGCAAGAGGGAATGGATGGTAAACTGAAAACTGGTTCATAGTTATAGACATCTCATCCAAAGGAGGACATACCCAGGACTGCAGTACCCCACCCTCTTAAAATGCATTCGAGTCTGTCAGAAAAAGATTACATCAGACTTTATTTAGGAAACCAAGGAAGTGGCGGAAGTTTACTTTTGAAGACTTCCTAATACAGAGGTATTTCCAGAGGAGTACCACCAGTTTTAAAGGAAAAGGTCATTAATTAATGGTCAAATTTAACAAGGGAAGACAATATACATTGAGGTGTGCAAGAAGGGGCCACATTTGTGAGGACAAGATCAAAGGTATCTGGGCACATAGCAGGATGGTTGACTATTTATATAAAGATGTTAGCATTTATGATGTCAAGAAAAGCATTGGGTGTAGGTCAGCCATTTAATTAATGGATACTTGATGTACTCCAATATAAAGATGTTGCAATGAATGGAAATTGATACAAAAGCATTAGGATAGCTCCCATGATCAGCAGGGAACATAAGCTAGCTATGAAGTTGCAATTAGTCTTTAGTTAAGGTGATTTGGACAACTAATTATTTTTAGTTAAGGTGATTTTTGGACATTAACAGTTCAATTTGGGGACCCAAGAAATCAGTCATGTAGTGTGTATATCCTTGACAAATACACATACTCTCCCACAATTATCAATAGGATGAAGACAAATACTGAGCATCACCCACAATTGACAAGAGATCTGAGGACATGACAGGCAATATATCAAAAAGTAAATGGAATGCTTTCATTGATTTGAAACCACATTTGTGTAACTACACATATATGAATCTATTTGAGTTGCAGGTGGGCCTAAACCACATTTGTGTAACTACACATATATGAATCTATTTGAGTTGCAGGTGGGCCTTTAGTTTGGACATTATTTTTATTAAGACTTCTGGAATTCAGCAGAGCTACTTCAATTTGTTCTGAATTAGACTTTACTAAGTTGTAATGTGCAGCATAATATTCTGCCTTAAAAAGGTAGAACTGGAGCAGCAAAGGCCTTAGAATGAATGTGAAAGCCAGGATGAGAGGTTGAAAAGCAAGAAGGCTTGTCAGCCAACTCGCCCCCATCTGAGACACACTGGCTCCCATTAGACTGACATCAGCTATATAGCCAATTATTAAAGTCGATACTGTCTTTGAATCTAGAATCTTGGCATTATTCTAGCTAATAAGCCACTGATAATTTTCTTCATTAACAACTCCCTCACTGGAAGTAGAGCTCCTAAAAATAGAGTAGTTCCTATTTTTAGGGTCACATGGTCATTTTGTATATCCATCCATCCATCCTCAACCCCTCTGTCTACATACATACATATATATATATATATATATATATATATATATATAGACAGAGAGAGAGAGAGAAAGATAAGTATAGATTTGCTATATCCATAGATGTAGATATGATATATACAGGTGGATGCAGGAATTAAGACCAAAAGACTGCACAAGAAATGTTCATTTATTAAATATCCATTTGCTTAAGTACAATTTAACAAAAACATGTGAAAATGGAAACTTGGTGTAACAACAAAAAAGTATTTTTGCACCCCAATCCCTAATGTGGAACACTTCATTGCCTACACCCCTTCTGCATATATCTACACTCTCTTTGAGGTACTAGAATTACAAAATTAGTGTATAACACAATACAACTGCACTTCACTATTTGCAAGTAAGTGTCAAACCATTTGTGTATCACAATTCTGATATGCATTGTCTTTGTATTGTATTTAAATATGATGTGGGCATGGAATTGATATATATAATTGTGTGTGTGTGTGTGTGTGTGTGTGTGTGTGTGTGTGTGTGTGTGTGTGTGTGTGTGTGTGTGTTTCATGTATTAGTGCAAGTGACTGGCACAGATTGTTATGGCTGTGATGTCTACAACTACTAGTAATATCACTTCTGACTTTAAATGTATACTACAATAAGGATTTTATGTAATTGTTGTATAACAACAGGTAAACTTTTTAAAGAAAATGAATGATTAATGCAAACACGACAAGCACATCACTAGTTTACTACCCATCCACACCTCATACACTATCTCACATCTCTCCATTCAGCGTGGACATGCATGTAAGTAAACATTAATGCTACAGTGATGTTACAGTCACTTCTAACCCTTCCAAGTCCTCACAATCAGACGACACAACTGGATGTTAAAGAACTTGACAGTGAACCATAAAGACTTCTGATGGAAATGACTACACAGTTGTCTTTAGTACCTGAAAGACTGAAAAGAAGGTATTGAGATTAAATCCAAAATGGTACAGTGCCAAAAAAGAGCAGAGCTCCACACCAATAACTTCACAAAGCACGGCACTGGGAGAGAACACACAAAAATCAACAATTTGGGGAAATCAAGTTTAATAAAGCACATACAAAGTTATGCTAATGCAGTTTTAAATATGTGGGAGAAGAAATTTATTTTTAATTCCCCCTATGAAAAGTGTTGGTGTTTTGTATAAGAGATACTTAGACGATTTATGTATCTTCTGGGTTGACACAGAGGAAAAGCTAAAAGAACTTCTAGAATATATTAGTAGTACTACAGAGTTTTTAAAATTTACTTATAATATCACTAGTAAAACAGTGGATTATTTGGCTATAACTATACATAAGGATTTGATTAACAATGAGTTCAGATCTACTGTATATAGAAAAAAGTACCTTCTCAAATTCTTACTTTACTAGCACCCATCCTTACAGACAAAAAAGAAGCATTGTAAAAGGGCAATTCATTAGGATCTCAAGAATGACTTCAGATGATATGGATTTTTTGTATGAATGTGATAAATTAATGGATATGTTTTTGGAAAGGAAATATCCCCATAAAATGATAGATGAAGTTCTTAGGGAAGTAAAAGAGAGGAGAAATAATAGCTTCTGCCCTATTTTGGGGAGAGGGGTTAGTGACATTAATCCGATGGGGCAGACAAAACGGATAAATAACAAAGGGGATACGTCAACAGGGTCCTTTATTATGAATTTTAACAGTGAAACTGCTAATATTAAGAATATTATTTCTAAAAATTGGAAGATGTTTTCACGTTTTTCTGATTGAGAGATGATTTTTAAACAACCTCTTAATTTTACCTTTAGGAGGGATAGAAATGTGAAAAGTATCTTAGAGCAGCAGGTATTGGCTTGTAGGGATGTGAATAGGAGAAAAAGAACTTTAAAATGTGGCAGGTGTGCTCAATGTCCCCACTTTAGGAATGCAGACAATATTTACATTAAGAGTAGGGATTGATTTATATATGGTAAAAGGTTTTCTAACTATGAGAGTCAGGGTGTTATCTATTTAGGCGAGTGTAAAATATGTTCTGCCTTCTATGTGGAGAAGATGAAAAGGACTCAAGAGAAGAATTTATGAGCATTTGTATGACATTCGTAGAAAAGATTCTAAGAATGCACTTTATAAACACATTATTATTTGTGAGGGTGCCACCTTTGTATTTTTTTGTATTGGAGGAAGTGCCTTATGAGATTAGGGGTAGGCAATGGGAGACAAAAATTGAATACCGGGAATTATTTTGGCAATTGATTTTAGAAGCTTGTAATTTTCCTGGTCGTAATGAACATGTCTCCCTGGCTCCTGTTTTAAAGCTTAGGGCTGCCAGATTATAACATTTACACAATAACGCAAACATTTTTTAATGTTTTGGTGAATACATTTTCAATGTATTGATTTTATTATGTTTATTGTTGCATTTTGTATTACGCTTGTGTTTATTGTTTTATATTATTCTCATATCTTAAAGTAATGAAATAGATAGGTGTAAGCTTTATAGTTTTATGAATTGCTAAGCATTAGTTCGACCACTAGAGGGTAGCAAAACACAATATTCTTTCCCTTCCTTTCTTTCTAGTATGAATACTAACTATATTATTTATTGGAAGTAATTGTAATTTTTATCTTGTACAGGTATTACATTTTCTATACATTTGTTACATTTTTCCTATTTATGATAATAGATTTTTTACTTGATGATTTTAGCATTTTAATATGTAAATGGGGAGGAGGAACCTGATTGGATAATTGATTTTTGAGCATATAAATTGCATTGTAAATGGATTGGGATGTTGCATGTCTGAGAAAGTTCTACTTACGAATGAAATACACGGTGAGACAGTTAAGCATTTTGTTTTTATTGTGTCCTTGCTTGTGTTTTATTTTATATGTGCTTTATTTAAGCAATAACGCACGCCTGGGTGTGGGTAATGCTGGATTTACCCACGGTTGGTGTGGTTTGGTCACGAGGGCAAAGCCCGAGTGGCCAAACAAACACAACTGTGGGTAAATCCAGCATTACCCACTCCCAGAAGTGGGTTATTGCTATTATACAATGACATTATTTAAGAAAAAAATACTTACTTTTCTTAAATAATGGCATTGTATAATGCCTCCGTGCTGCCCTTCCGCAGCTGTCTGGTATTCTGCGCCAGTTCTGATGTACTGCGCATGCATATGCTTACACAGTACATCAGAGCTGTGGGTGGAAGCAACAGAGAAAGCAAGACCTCCGTTGCCTTTTACAAAGTGTCTCGCTATGTTAAACTCCTTTAGCATAGCGAGACAGCATTAAAAAAAGCAACAGAGAATCTCTGTTGCTTTTTTAAAGCTGTCTCGCTATGTTAAATCCATTTAACATAGCGAGACAGCTTTAAAAAAAGCAACGGAGAAAGGAAGATCTCCGTTACTTTTTTAAAGCTGTCTCACTATGTTAAACTCCTTTAACATAGCAAGACCGTTTCTAAAAAGCAACGGAGATCTTGCTTTCTCCGTTGCTGTAAAAAAAAAAAAAAAAGACTTATCCTAATGGAAAAAGTCAGGTCGACCGGACCTTTTTCCATTAGTATAAGTCTTTGATTTACAACGTGCACGCTGACCAATCAGCGTGCACATTTTGGAATATTAATGGGGGGGTTGTTGTATAATAAACTTGATTTCCCCAAATTGGTGATTTTCATGTGTTTTCTCTCAGTGCCATGCTTTGTGATGTTAAAGGTATTAGGGGTTTTATTACAAAAGAAAGGAGGGTGTTTTATTAAGGAACTACTTCTTCAGTTTTAATTCAGCAGTAGCTGAACAAATGCATTATCTTAGCCATCCACTTAGACACCAGAGATCTAAAAACAGTAAGGTGGTTGTTGTACTGAGGGTCTCATTCAACCATTGTGATCTTATTCTTTGCTTAGGTAACAATGGCAGTGAATACAACATTTGCTAAAAGATCACACTTACATTTTACAAAAAATTTTAAATTTCATGTAAATTATTGAACAAGACTTGAACAACTCTGTGTCCAGTTAAGAACTTATCTAGATGGGTGGGAAATTTTTGAAGGAGGAATGACAACAGAACGCAGTGGTAAATGGTGTCAGGGAGGTCAGGGCATACAGAATATGCTTTTCTGACTGTGGTAGGTACATACTGGTCAAAGCTTGAGTTGTTATCTACCAATGCTCATAGATTTTTGATAATACTGTTCTTTTTATGATTTGACCATTTATTTTGGATCAAAAATTATGACCTTTTTCCAGGTCTCATAATGCTTCATTTACTGAAATAAAAAGGTAAAGTGACGGCTATTGCATCAGGTGTGTATTTTTGCAGACTATCCATCCTGGATAATTTCATCATATTTTATTGAACTAATCATGTGAGCTAGTTCAAACAACTGCTTATCTGGTTATCCAGATCGCATTTATTTTTTTTATATCTACATATACTTCTACTGAAAACTGTACAGCTCTTTACAGCTATAAGAGAATGTTTATAAACTGCATTTATATGTAGGGAGCCTGGAAAACATGTTAATAAATAAGAACACATCTTTTCATGTTACCTGTGTAGATGTTTCCAATGGATTCCTGAGTTTCTAAAGATATTCCTTTCACTCGCCAACAATGTCCCTAGTCAAGACTGCCATTTCTCCCCCTTCGCTGATGCAAGTTTGAGGAATATCCTGTCACCCAAGTCACAGCATGGTTTGACAGAACCTCTAGAAATCCTTCCATATGACCTCACCAAACACCTCCCACACCTGTGCCTTCACGTTGATGATTACTACAGCTATTCTCCTCCCGGCTTATCAATGTACAGTTCCTTCAGCTAGTGCTGCATGGAAGCCCTTTTTCTTTAACCTTATGGCTTCCCTCATCACTGGTGTCTGCCAGTAGGCCCTAGGATTACCACAGCAAAAAGCAGCAACCACCTTTTTACCATATCTCTTTGCCATTGCCTCAACTAAAGATGGTTTGAAAATGGTTCATTCAGACATCATGTCCATGTCCTGATATGCAGGAAAGGATTTTCTGCAAGTGGATGTTGATCTCATCCTGCAGTGAATCATCTGCTGGGCATTCTGACAGCTCCCTCACTACACATTTGGGATTCCTGAATTTGTTCAGCCATCACTATGGCCTTCTGACTTTACTTACTATCACAAACTGTTCAAACACTTAGCACCTTTCTTAAACCAAGTAACAACATGTATATCCCTCAGATCTGATGCCAGAACTACAGTCACCTAGCAAATGTTGGTGCAGGATGTTTTGACACAAAGTTCTCTCATGGGCAGCATTGGGTTTGAATATGATGCTTATGATGGACAGACAATGGCTGCCATAACCATTCTATGTATAACAGCTCATGACTGAGGTTCAGATCAGCCAAGCAGCCAATTATATATTCAACTGGCAGATAGGCCTGGGATAGATTTTGATAAATTATTTGCATACAGTGATGTTATGCCATGTGTCTGTAATTATGTATTTTTATTTGTGAACAAATTGTATTAAATAAACAAGTCTAAATTACTATATTACTGGTTGCTGTACTTTCACAGGTATAGCGTCATACAATGAGTTTTTCTAAGGGGATAACAAATAAGTTCTTACTGTATCAATTAAGCTACAAGAGGACTCTCCTTGGGGGGAGATCAGTAGGTTGGGTTTAAGTTAACCTTCTCACCACATCAATGTTCTGCACTTAAATTGTATTTATTTATTAGCATTTGTTAATAGGAATAAGTTGCTCCTACCCTTTTCTATGCATCCCACTTCCTGTTCTTTTATCTCTATTACAATATTCACTGCTTAAATTACAGTTGGCTTACACTTCGATTTCCATTTTCTAGTAACTGTTTTTTTGGAAGCCACCAGAATTAAACTTAACAAGGCCTTACTATGTCTAGGTAATTTAGATCATATATCCTAGCTCAAAAAGTAATTTCTTTAAGTTATACTCATTTGCTCGCCGAGTAAGAAAAATTACAATGACTTTTAGCAACTTAACAGAGTAAATCCAAATAGAACACACAGTAAAACATATGCAGCATTTTAAAAAAGACAGCAAAACACATCAATAAATAAAAGATTTATAAAACATAAATAAAATCTAATATATGAGAACAACAAGGGTTCAAAACAAAGTAGAAGGAAAGAAAAGTGAAAGTAATTTGCAAGAACAACCTCTAAAAAGTGAGCTTTAAGGAAAACAAGTATTTAAAGTTATGTGTTGGTGGAAGATAGTTATACAGCTCTGTGCAGGAAGTGCAGGAGGAGTAAAGGAAGAAAACAAGTTTGAGAGGGAAACAGGTAGAGGTGCCAGCACAGGAAGTAGTTGGATCATGCACTGGATGAGGTGGAAGTTGAGCAAGATTATTAGTAGATAAGCTGAATGAGAAAACGGTTGGGGAAGGTTGATTAAGAAGATGTAGGATTATTGTTGTGAAGAGGGGATGTAAGGTGCCGGTAGGTGGTTTGTGACTGGATAGAATGAGACACAAAAGGGATGTGATGTTGAAGGGGTATATCAGGGTGTAATAAAATAAATGGGGATGTGAGGAGAAGGGTAGAATGTGGTAAGGAAAAGTGAAAAGAAAGTTAGTGGTTTAGGTAGAAATGATGAGACATAATTTAGATATAATATATCAGTGTAGTGACATTAGACATGGTGAGATACACATAATTTAGATATATCAGTACAGTGACATTAGACATGATGAGAGGCACATCATTTAGACATATCAGTATAGTGACATTAGACATGGTGAGAGAGACATAATTTAGATATAATATATCAGTATAGTGACATTAGACATGGTGAGAGACACATACTTTAGATATAATATATCAGTATAGTGACATTAGACATGGTGAGAGACACATAATGTAGATATATAGTGTAGTGACATTAGACATGGTGAGAGACACATAATTTAGATATAATATATCAGTATAGTGACATTAGACATGGTAAGAGACACATAATTTTGGATATAATATATCAGTATAGTGACATTAGACATGGTGAGAGACACATAATTTAAAGATAATATATCAGTATAGTGACATTAGACATGGTGAGAGACACATAATTTTAGAGATAATATATCAGTATAGTGACATTAGACATGGTGAGAGACACAATTTAAATATAATATATCAGTGTAGTGACATTAGACATGGTGAGAGATGCATAATTTAGACATAATAGATCAATAAAGTGACATTAGACATGGTGAGAGACACATAATTTAGATATAATAGATCAGTACGGTGACATTAGACATGGTGAGAGACGCATAATTTAGGTATAATGTATCAGTACAGTGACATTAGACATGGTGAGAGACACATAATTTAGATATAATATATCAGTACAGTGACTTCCGCGGTGGTGCAGCAGTAGCGTTGTTGCCTCACAGCAAGAAGTTCTCCCATTCGTTTCTCGGCTTGGGTTGGGAGTGCCTTTTGTGTGGAGTCTGCATGTCCTCCCCGCGGTCAAGTGGGCGTTCGAAATACATGCGTTGAATGGGCATGCCTTTGTTGAAAGTTGGGCATTGGGCTGGCAACTCGACACCATAAAAACCAACTGCCAATCATTAGCGGACTGGAGATCCGCTGTGGCGACCCCTAACCAGGAAAAGCTGAAAGACAAACAAACATATCAGTACAGTGACATTAGACATGGTGAGAGACACATAATTTAGATATAATAGATCAGTATAGTGACATTAGACATGGTGAGAGACACATAATTTAGATATAATATATCAGTACAGTGACATTAGACATGGTGAGAGACACATAATTTAGATATAATATATCAGTATAGTGACATTAGATACAATGAGAGACACATAATTTAGATATAATATATCAGTATAGTGACATTAGACACAGAGAGTGACACATAATTTAGATATAATATATCAGTAGAGTGATATTAGACATGGTGAGAAACACATAATTTAGATATATCAGTAAAGTGGCATTAGACATGGTGAGAGACACATAATGTAGATATATCAGTAGAGTGACATTAGACATGGTGAGAGACACATAATTTATATATAATATATCAGTGTAGTGAAATTAGACATGGTGAGAGACTCATAATTTAGATGTAATATATCAGTGTAGTGACATTAGACATGGTGAGAGACACGTAATTTAGCTATAATAGATCACTGTAGTGACATTAGACATGGTAGGAGACACATTATTTAGATATAAAAGATCAGTATAGTGACATCAGACATGGTAAGAGACACATAATTTAGACATAATAGATCAGTATAGTGACATTAGACATGGTGAGAGACACATAATTTAGATATAATATATCAGTACATTGACATTAGGCATGGTGAGAGACACATTTACATATAATAGATCAGTACAGTGACATTAGACATGGTGAGAGACATACTTTACATATAATATATCAGTGCAGTGACATTAGACATGGTGAGAGACACATAATTTATATATAATATCAGTATAGTGACATTAGACATGGTGAGAGACACATAATTTAGATATAATAGGTCAGTATAGTGACATTAGGCACAGTGATAGACACATAATTTAGATACAATATATCAGTACAGTGACATTAGACATGGTGAGAGACATATAATTTAGATATAATATATCAGGATAATGACATTAGACATGGTGAGAGACACATAATTTAAATATAATAAATCAGTATAGTGACATTAGACATGGTGAGAGACACATAATTTACAGATAATATATCAGTATAGTGACATTAGACATGGTGAGAGACACGCAATTTAGATATAATAGATCAGTGTAGTGACATTAGAAATGGTGAGAAACACATTATTTAGATATAAAAGATCAGTGTAGTGACATTAGACATGGTGAGAGACACATAATTTAGATATAATATATCAGTAGAGTGATATTAGACGTGGTGAGACACACATCATTTAGATATATCAGTAAAGTGACATTAGACATGGTGAGAGACACATAATTTAGATATAATATATCAGTAGAGTGACATTAGACATGGTGAGAGACATATAATTTATATATATCAGTGTAGTGAAATTAGACATGGTGAGAGACTCATAATTTAGATATATCAGTGTAGTGACATTAGACATGGAGACAGACACATCATTTGGATATAATAGATCAATGTAGTGACATTAGACATGGTGAGAGACACGTAATTTAGATATAATAGATCACTGTAGTGACATTAGACATGGTGGGAGACACATTATTTAGATATAAAAGATCAGTGTAGTGACATTAGACATGGTGAGAGACACATAATTTAGACATAATAGATCAGTATAGTGGCATTAGACATGGTGAGAGACACATAATTTAGACATAATAGATCAGTACAGTGACATTAGACATGGTGAGAGACATACATTACATATACTATATCAGTACAGTGACATTAGACATGGTGAGAGACACATAATTTATATATAATATCAGTATAGTGACATCAGACATGGTGAGAGACACATAATTTAGATATAATAGGTCAGTATAGTGACATTAGACACAGTGATAGACACACAATTTAGATACAATATATCAGTACAGTGACATTCGACATGGTGAGAGACACATAATTTAGATATAATATATCAGTATAGTGACATTAGACACGGTGAGAGACACATAATTTAAATATAATATATCAGTATAGTGACATTAGACATGGTGAGAGACACATAATTTACAGATAATATATCAGTATAGTGACATTAGACATGGTGAGAGACACATTATTTAGATATAAAAGATCAGTGTAGTGACATTAGACATGGTGAGAGACACATAATTTAGATATAGCAGTGTAGTTACATTAGACATGGTGAGAGACATAATTTAGATACAATAGGTCAGTATAGTGACATTTGACATGGTGAGAGACACATAATTTAAATATAATATATCAGTATAGTGACATTAGACATGGTGAGAGACACATAATTTACAGATAATATATCAGTATAGTGACATTAGACATGGTGAGAGACACATTATTTAGATATAAAAGATCAGTGTAGTGACATTAGACATGGTGAGAGACACATAATTTAGATATATCAGTATAGTTACATTAGACATGGTGAGAGACATAATTTAGATATAATAGGTCAGTATAGTGACATTTGACATGGTGAGAGACACATAATTTAGATACAATATATCAGTATAGTGACATTAGACATGGTGAGAGACATAATTTACGTATAATATATCAGTACAGTGACATTAGACATGGTGAGAGACACATAATTTAGATACACTCTATCAGTATAGTGACATCAGACATGGTGAGAGACATAATTTAGATATAATATATCAGTATAGTGACATTAGACATGATGAGTGACATAATTTAGATATAATATATCAGTATAGTGACATTAGACATGGTGAGAGACACATAATTTAGATATATTAGTATGGTGATATCAGAAATGGTGAGAGACACATAATTTAGATATAATATACCAGTATAGTGACATTAGACATGGTGAGAGACACATAATTTAGGTATAATATATCAGTATAGTGACATTAGACATGGTGAGAGACACATAATTTAGATATAATGTATCAGTATAGTGACATTAGACATGGTGAGAGACACATAATTTAGATATAATATATCAGTATAGTGACATTAGATATGGTGAGAGACACATAATTTAGATATAATATACCAGTGTAGTGACATTAGACACGGTGAGAGACACATAATTTAGGGGACTAGGTTTCCCTCATTTCCTTTCTTATTTATAGTGATTATGAAGTTAAGGGGGATTGTATTAGTGCTGTAAGTATGGCAGAAGCCATGTTTAGTTGGATATGGCAGACATTTTCAAGGACTTTAGAGGGTGGAGATAGAATGGCTATTGGTCTGCAGCTGGTAAGATCTGTGGAAGTGCCTTCCTTGTGAAAAGGTAATATGTAAGATTTTTTTTTCCGTAGGTTAGAATCATGGCTTTCTTACATGAGTTGTTTAATTATTATAGACAGTCTACAGGCATGAGTGTCTGCTGCCATTTTAATGTATTTTCCTTGTAGGTTTTCTGGGGCAGCAGTGGAAAGTTTTAGTCTTGGAAGTTTTTTTTTTTTGCTTGTTTGTGTTTTGGCACAGGTAGAGATGGGTTCAAGGGAAAAAATTTGATGGTGGTGTGTTGGTTTAGAGGACGTTGGGGATGCAGTGGAGGCTGAGAGTTTCCGGAAAACATATTGAGTTGATGAAGTGTGCATTGAACTGAGAGGTCAAGACATTTGTTTGAACTGAGTGAGAGACAGCACAGGGGCTAACTTGGGTGACTTGGACAAGATTTATTACTTGGCTAATTGAAGACCAAAAGAGTTTTTGGTTCTTTTGATTTAAAGTTTGGAGACTGGTTTAATATGATTTCTTGTCAAATTTAATCTTTTGTTTGGGGGTTATTTCTGTGTTGTTTTTTTTTTTTTTTTTTTCAGGTTTTTCATGCATTATCTAGTGTTTAAGTCATTTGGTTTGTCTGGAAAGCCAGGGTAACTAGATTTGCATTGATTCTTTTGGTTAACGTGCATATAGAGTATTGAGGAAAGTGGTGTTGAATAGAGATATAGTATTGTCAAGTTGAAGAATTAACAGCTAGTTCCAATTTATTCATTTTACATTTGAGATAAAGGCATTTTTGGAGGAAGAACAGATTGCATGTGTGGTTGTAGCAGTGAGGTTTATGGATATTGTGGTGGTCCCTTATAAAGTAGGAGGTGGTGGTTTGGGTTGTGGGGAGAACAACAGAGGAGATCACTTTCTCTGGAGATCTGGTGAAAATTCAATCTAAGGGGGATTAGTTGTCAGAATGCTTATCATACCTTGACGTGGCATGCTATCCAGGCATGGAAGTTAGCTAGTTTGTTTCTTCTGCTTCTTGGTTCAGGGGAGCAGGACTGTGATACAAAAACTGTGGGGGTTGGCATGCTGGGAGGAGGACCAAGGTTTGGGTGGACATCCCCACTAGGGTTGACAACCATCTGGAATTAAAGCATACTATCTGTAAAACGGAGAGTGCTTTTTCAAGATGGCATATTGTCCGGAAAAAATATTGTGGTGCACCTCGGCCGCAACAACTGGTCACAGCTGAGAGATTAATTTTCTTTTAATTAAAAAAAAATAATTTTGTTTGTGTTCTTCTTTAACAATACCCATTTTTCTGATCATGCCAACGGAGAAGATAAAAACAGGTTGCAAATACCTGTTGCATCTGTGTGAATGATTGTTTGCAACTTCATCTTCTGCTTATGCAGAATTTGCATTCCAGAAGACATTTGTTCTGCACAGCAGACCATAAATGGACAAGTGAGTGACAGGTGTGTGTGTGTGTGTGTGTGTGTGTGTGTGTGTGTGTGTGTGTGTGTGTGTGTGTGTGTGTGTGTGTGTGTGTGTGTGTGCGTGTGTGTGTGTGTGTGTGTGTGTGTGTGTGTGTGTGTGTGTGTGTGTGTGTGTGTGTGTGTGAGGAGATGGGGAGGAGTCACACCTCTCAATTGTCCAGATTTTCTCAGAATGTCCAGATCTTTGCTCATATATTTGGTCTGTTTCTCATAAAACTGTGTTTTTTCTGGCAAATCACCGAGGACTAAAGTCAGAAAATAATGACTTCATATCCTTCAGAAAATTCATACTAATGCAAAACTTGTTGTTCTATCAACTTTCTAAGTTTGTAAGGGCAATATTTAAAAGGTATTCCTATTTTTTGGCCTTTGCCCCCCCCATTATTTGTGGCTTTTCCAGATTTCTTGCTCTAAGAGGTTGAGAGGTATGGGGGGGGTGTAACAGGGTGTTTTTGTCTGTTCCTCATAAAAAGGATTGAAGTTGCTAAATAATGACAGACATTGAGTGTTAGACTTCATATCTTTTAGAGAAATGCATACTAACACAAATCCCGTTATTCTAGCAATTTTCTAAGTTCGCGAGTGCAATATTTATAATCTATCCCTATTTATTTTAGGCTTTGTCCAGTCTTCTTGCACTAAGAGGTTGAGGTGTGTGTGTGTGTGTGTGTGTGTGTGTGTGTGTGTGTGTGTGTGTGTGTGTGTGAGAGAGAGAGAGAGTGAAATGTCCTAGTTAGGGTTAGTAGGCAGTTAGCAATTTGCTTAGGCTCATGTCCTGTACCTTAGCTATAGGAAACAAAAGCCTGAATCCTCTACCCCAGGTACTAAGCTACATTTTTAAAGAATTTTAGAATTTTAAAGCAGTGTTAGTAGCACAGCAGGTAGCATACTTGCATTTTGATGCAGATGGCTGTGGGTTCTACTCCCACAGCATGTAGATGGATTGCTGATACTGTGTTTTATTTTTAGGGGGTGGTGTACTGCAGTCCTGTGTATGTCCTCTTTTGTATGAGATGCCTAGTAACTATGAACTTGTTTTCTGTTTGCCATCCATTTCCTATTGCAATATCACCAGCTTACCATTTTTTTAACGTAACAGGCAATTTATTCTTCAAGGACAGCAGGCAATGAATTTGTACTGTAGATGAAACACTGAAATATAAAGTTGTTTGCTAGTATCAATTTTTATATTATTTACAGATCTGTTTAATGTGGAATTACTCAGATGACTTTTACTTCTGCATAGATGGAGCATATTGACTGATGTTGGCAGATTGTAATGATAGAGATCTGAGTGGCCGTTTATGGTTGAAATGTTTTGAATTGGGCAGTTTTATTATTATTGGTTCATATGTTTTTTTTTCATTGCTTACTTGAAATATGTTCAAAACTATAAATTTAAAACATGCTGTAATGAGTGGTGCTGTATTGTACAAGGGATATCATTTAATTATTATATATTATAATTTAATACAATCAGGAAGGTGACTCAGAGAAATTTTGCATGGTCCTAAAAATTTGTGCGAGGGGCCTATGAATTGAAAACAGCCCACGGTAAGCTTAATCCGCCAGTGGCCAGATGCATTTTCTTTGAATGTGGGTTTCAATGCTGTTTCAGTGAGTCTGAGTTTCAAAGACAGAGAAATTTTAATGCTTTCTGTTTTCATTGTGAGACTATATTGCTTTGTTTAGCAAAAAAGTAGAAATAAAAGTTTTAAATTAAATCCAAATATCTGTGATCATTCTACAAGTAAAGCAGAAAAGTGTATGTACTCTGACAGTTTTGAACAGTGTTTATGGCAACTGGGGAGAAATAGAGAAATAACCAAGTAATGTGACACTAGAATGGCTGCTTGGGGAGGGGGTACCAAAATTACATGCATTTTGCTTTGACGTACGTGTTCAGAATTTTTTACATGAAAAGTTGGCAACACTAATCCCCACATCGCTGAATTCATGGGAAGACACTACTAGTCCTTTATCTTGAGTGCCCCACCCTTGGTCCAGGTGACTAAGGATATGCTGATTGGGTCAGGTTGGTGAGCAGTGAATTTTGACTGATCAGTTAGTGGAAAGGTGGTATCTACAGCTGGAAAGCATCTCCATTGTGAGAACTGGGGGTTGCACATCCTTTGGGCCCCTCCTCATTTCTAAAGAAGAGGCCAAGCATTATCTTGAGTCCTCACTAGATGAGAACTCAATATCTGTAGAAAGCAAACAGACATTTTTAAAACAGACTTGCTTCAGCATGCCTAAGCCCTGGTTTACACTTAATTTCTTAGTCCTTTTGACAGTGCACTGGCAAAGACCTGGAACTGCACATGGAACCATCCTCCTGATAGGGGGATAGATTAGGAGTTTATCCTTTCAATGTCTGTGATGGAGTTTAACTGTTACCACTTATGACAGTGCATTTCCTTATACCTCTAGCACAGCCAAGACCGACAGTTCTTTGCCAAGTTTTGAATTCCTGTTTAACAGCCACACACGCATGTTGAAGATTTGTTTTTAAGTACCAAATGTAGATACTTTTCTCAGACATGTCACAAGTGGAAAATCCAAATTCACAAATGGCAGAAAAGAACTGGTGGGCTCATGGACCTGGCAAACAACATGACATCATGCAGTATGTTGACATCAAATATGTGCACCCCTCCACAAGTGTTGGGCTTCTGAGAAAAAAAGTGCCAAATTGATGGAGATGATGTACCCAATTACTGACACACACTTCTCATGAAACAACAAAAACAATTATAAGACAGGTATAAACAGTAAAATATTTACATCAACAATTATAAGTCTATACAATTGTTCCAGCTATAAAATACTGCAGAAGTAAATGGATTGTTACTGCAGAAGGAAAACAGTATTGTAAAGAAGATATGTGTTCTTTCATTTCAGTAAAGATAGGTTTGCAAAGAGTTTAAAATATGTAATGAATTTAGTTATAACATTTGTAGGAAGGGAAAAGATTTTAGTATTGCATAGGTTTGTAAAGAGTTTGAGAGCTATATTGACGTAAGTTACAAAATAATGTAGACGGTGATGGTTGGTATTAACATTACATATGATAGTGGTAATAGCATATGACAGAGAGCATGGTATATGATTGTTTCTATTTAGGCTGCCTGTTCCAAACTAGAACGTTTATAACTTAGGTATACAGGAGATGCATGAGTTGGGTAAAGAGGTGGATAGGGGCACTTGGCCCAGAGGCCCTTATAAGCCTAGTCAAGAATTTAACTCCCATGTTCCCACAAAGTCTGCACCTGTATCCCCTGTCAGCAGGGACACAGGTGGGATTCTGGGGGTGTATTTCTGTTTCCCATCAAGTCATCCAGGTTCCTCTTAAAGAGGACTAGTGAGGTACTCTGCTTGACATGGAGAGGGAGTCTATTCCACAGATGGGGGAGTCTTTGTGACACAAATCTATCCTGAAAACATGTTTTATTAATGTCACAGATCAGGTTGAGGCCTTGCGTGCAGGTTGCATGAGTGGACTTTGACTTACGCATATGCAGCAACTCCATCAAGGCTGGGTCTGAGACAGCCTTGTGTGCCAGACACAGGTCATCTCTGAGCAGTCTTTATGAGACTAAGTAGAGGGGCAGGGATTTTAGCCTATCTGTTTAGGATAGGTGTTTGAGACTCAGGACTTTCCTGGTAGGAGCCTCTGTGTTCTCTCCAGCTGCTGCATGTGCTTAGCAAGGTACATGTTGAAGGAGGCATTGTACTCGATAATGGGTCTGATAAGGATGGAATACAGGGATGTTATGACCTCCTTGTTCCAGTTAGAAATACCCTTACTTATGAGGTGGGCCACGTAAAATCTCTTCCATACAATGGAGGCAGCATGGTGGACAAAAGTCAGGTTGGTATCAACCTGGGTGCCCAAGTCCCTCATGACTGATTGTGTGCTTAGTACATTGTTATCAATGTGATAATTACTGGGGACACCATTTTCCCCAAAGGAGATAATGATGCATTTCTTGGTATTCAGTTTGAGGTCATGCTTCTGGCACCAGTCATTAATTTGGGTAAGGCCTTATTGGAGGATGTTCACATCAGTAAGGGAATTTAAGACAGTGCCCAGCTTGCAGTCATCTGCAAACCTGGTCAGCCACAGACCACTCATTTTGCCTTGCACCTCATAAAAGTATATTGCAAACAGTAGAGGACCCAAGACCCCAACTCACACAAGAGGTTCTCTGGTTTGATCCTTAGCTGGGGTGCCGTCTGTGCGGAGTCTGCATGTCCTCCCTGTGGTCACATGGGTTTCCTCTGTGTGCTCCAGTTTCCTCCAACATCCCAAAGACATGCTGTAGGTGGATTGGACACTCTAAATTGGCCCTAGGCATGAGTGTGTGTGTGTGTGTGTGTGTGTGTGTGTGTGTGTGTGTGTGTGTGTGTGTGTGTGTGTGTGTGTGTGTGTGTGTGTGCGTGTGCGCGTGTGTGTGTGTGCTTTCTGTGGAAGGTTGGGCACCGGGCTGGCAACTCAACACCGTAAAACTCCACTGCCAATCATGAGCGGACAGGTGATCCGCTGTGGCGACCCCTAACTGGGAAAAGCTGAAAGAAGAAGAGGCCCCAAGACCGATCCTTGGGGTATTAAGAAAAATCTAGTCAAGCTAGACTTTCCACTGTGTGATTCCTTAAGACCTCTTGCATTAGAGGTAACATGAGATATATGCAAATGACCCCTTAAGGACATTAGGTGTTTCAGCTATATGACAGTTCTGAATGTCCATGATTTTTTCCCCTTTTTAAGTCTGTTATGGAAAAATTCAGGCCAATAAAGCCAAACCCCACTAGCCATGGACATTCATGTTTCGGCATTCTTATGGCCTCATAAGCACAGCATGGGGGGTGAAGAGGGATATATTAATTCAAATGCAGGAGAGAAAGTTGTTAGGGGTGTAATGATTCAAGTAGAGGAGGGCAAACAGTTTATGATAAGCAAAAAGAAGTTTGTGCTTTCACTAGAGGTCTCAACCTAGTGATGAACATGGGCATGACCAAGACTGGATAAGGTATTGTTTGAGATGAATTTTATAGTTTGCAAGTTTGTCAATCATTTTTACATGTGTAGAGATGGAGTTCCAGAGCTTGGAGATGTAACAGTAGTATAGTGAGTCTCCCAATGAATTACTTGCCTTAGTAGTGCTTAGTATAAATTTATCATCGGAATGGAGGTCCCTTGTGGGGCTGTAGAACAATAATTTATTTTTTAAAGCAGAACATTGTTCAGGCAAATATGTCAGTTTATGTGCCATAACTAGCTGAAAGTATGTTATGTAGTTGTAAGCTCTAGCCAGTTTAGCTGCTTTAAGACTTGGCAGTGGTGAGCTCCATGTGTAGTGCTGGTAGCAAATTTAGCTACTTTATTATAACAGGAGTCTAGTTTGGAGTTTAGTGTAGAGCTCAGGTTTACAAGGATAGGTGAGGCATATAAGAGGGTTGGAAGCAAACAGGATGTAGCTGGGTTTTTTCTTGCTGAGTCTGTAAGGTACTGTTTTGCCATGTAAAGGGAGACAAGTTTCTGGTGGGTCTTTTTAATTGTTTGAAGAATATGTTGATTGAATTTAAGACTGTCATCTATAATAATGCCCACATTGCCCAGTAATTTAGTCTGTGGTTCTACCTCAACTGTAGTATTATTTGCTGATGTAACCAAAAAAGATTGTGTTTGATGGAGATAATGTTTTGGGGTGAACAACATCAGTTTTGTTTTATTTGGATTAAGGTGTAGGTTTGAATTTTTCAACTAGGGTTCAGCTGAAGAGAAATACATTTTGTTGATTTCTTGTAGTCTTTATATTGTGGGGGCTGTACATATTAAACTCAAATCATCTGCATATTGTACTATATTTGCTTAGCGTAAAGCAGTGTGAAGCTTGTTTATAAAAATGTTAAAAAGAAGGGGTCCTAGTACAGAGCCCTGAGGGACAACTATGGAAACTGTAAGAAAGAAAGAGAGGTCCTGTTGTCATTTGACTGTTTGTTGCCTTCTAGATAGATAACTAAGGAGCCATTTAAGGGAGGATAGAGAGAGATCTATACAAGAGAGTTCATCAAGTAAACATTGGTGTGATATAGTGGTAAAAGCTTTGGATAAGTCTAGGAACACAGTTGACACCAGGTTGCTATTGTTCTTATGCTGGTTTATACTGTTGCTGAAGTGAAGGAGGTAGTGGTTGTGCTGTTGTGGAGTCTGAAACCATGCTGTGTTTCCAAGGGCAGATTATTTGAATTTAGGTGATATAGAAGCTGTGCAAGAATACATTCTTCAAATATTTTTGATAGGGGAGAGAGGATTGCAGTGGGCCTGTAGTTATTAAACTCTGTAGATGTGCCACCTTTGTATAATGGTGTAATAATGGATTTTCCAGAGGCAAGGAACGTATTTTTCAAATGTAGATCTATTACTGAATCAGTATTATTGGACCGTGCAGTGGTGCAATGGTAGCGTTGTTGCCTCAAAGCAAGAGGTTCTCCAGTTCAATTCTCAGCTGGAATGCCTTCTGTGCAGAGTCTGCATGCCCTCCCTGCATTCGTGTGGGTTTTCTCCGGGAAGTCTGGTTTCCTCCCACGTTACAAAGACATGCGCCTGGAGCATTTCTCCCCGGGCCTCCTCTGAAAATTGGCTTTGTTCCAAGTCGGACTTTCCCGGTTAACAAATGTTAAATAAATAAATGCATTTATCGATATAGAGACTGGAAAAGCAATTGCATCTGCAGACATTTTTGAGTAGTCTGAGGGGAGTTGGCCAGCAGCTCGGGTGGTTGTGTTTTAGCTTATGTAGGAGATTTTTAATGGTGGAGATAGGCACTGGGCTGTAGTCAAGTAGGTGAGGATATGTAGCAGAGGCTATTGGCACTGAGAGGGTAGTGGAAGTAAAGTTTGTGCGGGACAATACCGTCTGTATAAAATAGTTGTTAAACTGTGTGGCAATTGAATCAGTATTATTGTTAGATGTAGTGGTTAGGGTAGTAATTTGTATGCAAAAGTTTGTTTATGGATGTGCAGAAGAGTTTTGGGTTGTTTTTATGTTTATTTTGGAGGATATTATAATATGTTTGCTTGTCATGTTTTACTTGGCATTTTGTCCTATTCCTTAGTTGCCTGAAAAGTTGAAATGTATTTCATGTTCTATTTTTGAGCCACTTTGAGCCACTCTTTCCAGGCTTTGTCATGCTATAGCATCAATTTCTTAGTTTATTTAGTTAGCCGTGGTGCAAGATTGGATTTGGCACTTTTAGTATGTACTGAGGCAAGGTTATTGATAATTTTTAGGAATATTTCATTAAAGTATGAGACAGCAGAGTCTAAGGGCATAGATGTTAGTTTTTTCCAGTTATATTCTTTTAATGATTTTATAAAAGTATGTTTTGTCAAAGATTTTTGAGTTACATGGCTGTAAATTATATGTTTATTTTGGATATTGTAACTTCAAAGGCCATAAGTAGGTTGATGGTCACTTATGCTATCTGGAAGGCTACTGGCTACCCTAATTTTGTTTGGTCTATTAGCAAAAATCCAGTCTAAGGCTGATTGCCTACCAGTACTTTTGTAGAATCTAGTAACTGTTGTAATTAACTGTGTAAAGCCATACAGGTTTATGAAATTAGATGGGGTATTGTTATTAATAATCTGCCAGTCTATATTTAGGTCTCCTAGTATTATGATCTCATGTTGTATATGATAGGATATCCAGTTTAGAATATGTTCCACAGTGGTAATGTATTTACCTGGTGAGATATATACATGGCTGCTAAACAAAGCATTTCTATTACTGATTTTGAGATGCGATATGAGGAGTTCTGCATTAAACTGTGGTATCTCCTGGGCATATACAGTCATATTTAGGGAATTCTTGTAGATGATGGCTATGCCACCTGCCCACTTTTTTTCTGGCCAAGTCTAATTATATTGAAACCAGGCAGGGTAATTGCATTGTCATTTATGTCTTTTTTCAGCCACGTTTCCATAGCTATGATTATGTCTGGGGAATATGTGGCAATGCAAGCATGTATGTCTTGGATTTTATTACATAAACTTCTAAGCTTGACATTTAGGAAGATAAGGCTGGAATTGCAGGATAGAACAGGAAAAGAGAATGGTTCATCTAATGATGTGCTGTTAGTGTGTGGGGTTTGCTGTTGTGTGGGGCCAGGGTTTGGGTGAATGTCTCCACTGATTTTTTGGTGGAAATTTTATGAAGAAAAGTATGTAGCCAAATGCATTTGTGCTTCAGTTTTACTGGATATATTTCATATGGTAACATATTTAGATTTAAGATACCTGTCAATGAAAAAATCTTAGAAGGTTTACTGGTGCGCTGTGGGTGCTGTGGTTACTGATAGACTTAGCAACTGTTGGTGTAGTGATTATGGGTTGTAGGACTATTAATTACATTTACTTGGGAGGAATGGTAGTTGGTAGAGAATGCTGATATGCTGAGGAGACACATAATAGGGCTTGATTCGGAACCATTATTTATAATATGTAAGTTAGATTTTGCTGAAGAAATTAGTTTGCACTGTAAAATATTACTGGGCAAGAGCAGTTCTTGTTACAGCAGTATAAATTCTAAAAGAACAGGCTGGGTACAGCACCTTAAGTAAGTGAGTCACAGATGCTAATTGTAGGGCAACTGTGATTGGCCTATGTTCTGATTGTTTTGATGTGGAGATAGGTTAGAAGTGTAGTGGTGGAATTGGGATATTTTAAATGTAGATTGGGGGTGGGAATTGGGGGCAGGGTAGAGCAGTGGAGTGAGCCCAAGCTTATCAGGGGTGAATGGAGCAGGGCTCAACCACTCAATCAGCAAGGTAACAGTGTTAAGAAAAAACAATCATCAGTAAGCTTTGACTATGGCAAAAGGCAAGAAGGTTTTCAGGGATAACTGTTTGAGTTAAACAGTGTAAAATAGAAGCTGAGAGAGGGAAAAGGAGAATTGCAGGGAGCAGTAGGCAAGGCCAGGAAGATTAAGTAGAGATTTATATGTATGGTTAAGCATTTAGAGAGATAGCAGCAAGATACTGTAGTAAAGGAAAAAAAGGAGGTGAGAGTAGCCTGAAAAAGAAAGCAAAGCAAATACTTCATACTGTTTCAATATGGGTGAAGGTGATGACAAGTTATGTATTGGCAGTTATTTTTTACTACAAAAAAAAAACTGCTAAACTGATTGCCTATTATTATGGGCTGTAGTATACACCAGTGGTATAGGTATTGTTGGGGGTTCTATGGAGCCACATCCTCTAGTACATAGTATGCACCATTATAGCTACCTACTTCAGGTGAGTGTAGATGGACACCCAGCTGTCTCTATAGTCTGATTCTACAAGCTGCAAGTCGTAGCTTATGCTAAATTTACTGGACTACACATACATATCTACTTTGACTGCACACTCTCGGTCCTTTCAAGGATAGACTTCAGGCTTGGGTGATAGTTGCTGGACAACGATAGTTCCTATGCAGCCTGTGCAGTGTATTAACTGGGACTGGTTTAGTTAGGGCAGTACAGGAGGAGAAGAGATAGTGATTTTCTCTGACTAGAGGCCAGAGGCGCCAAAAAAGGTGTGCATTCAGTGTGAGTTCAAAGATGGTGCCTACAGGAAACAACAGAGCTCAGATGCTTAGTGAAACAAGTACTTTCCTGTTTTTATATGAAGTTTCAGCTTTGGTAGCCACGGTGTTGCAGCGGTTAGCACAGTCTGGACATTATGTGTAAAGCTGAATAACTGAGAGGTATAGAGGATTTATTACTTGCAGAAACAGCCAGGTGACTGTACAATGTGTAGTATAAACATTTTTTGCCAAACACACTGAAATAGCAGTTTAATGAAAAAATGAATAAAAAGTGTAAAAACCACAGGGAAAGCATTTAGCTTAACTAGAGGAGATGCAATGAGACAACACTATCAACCATATAACTGCTTAAGGCATAAAACCAGCAATTTTAGCCAAACAATAAAAAGTTGAAAAGTCAGTAAAATAAGTTATAAAATATGGAAAACACTAAAACAAAAAATGAGTACACAGTGAAAGAATTAGTTTATTGTTTTTTATGTGAAGTTTATGCTTGGAAACACCAGAAAAAAAACTCTCATTAGCACATATGCTTCCAACACAGCTTTCCTGAAGTCTTTGGAAAAGATTCCATGCAAATGACTGCAAGTGCTGTTAAACTGCAGAGTTAGAGTGAAAGAACCAATTTAAAAAAATCTTCATTAAAGTATGGTTCTGTTAGAGCACTTCTCCCAGAACTACTTTGACTTCTGACACCCATTTTCCCACACTCCTATTTTATGACCTTGGTTCATAGATTAATACTAAGCTAACTGCCCTTGCGAGCCATTTTAAGCCTAGCCAATTATCCCTTGTGAGACTCGAACACTGCATCTTGTGTTTGTAAGGCAAACACCTTAACCATTAGGCCACCCTCCCAACTGTCACACCACTCAGTTTGACCACCACAACAAATACAGAAAAACAACTCTTTTAAAAGTGTTTTTGCAGGAGGGCACAATGCACTCCTAATGTGAATATTCTGCCTCCTCATTTCCATTTTATAAATATGCTGCCTCAGTAAAAAGGTAAACGCATTAATTTCCCTGTCTCTGAGGTGGTGCAGTTTTGCACATGTTATATGTAGAGAACAAGGCTTTGCAGGCTTGGGAAAAAAAACCCACATAAGAAAGTGCAGCCCTCCTGCACAAAAACATTTTGAAGTATCCCAGGGCTATATGAAACAATAGGACAGTGGTTATCAGGATAGCAGGTGTTGAATTCTTTGATTTGCTAAATCAACGTAGACTCCTTTCAAAGGAACATTAAAAACATCTCATCTTTTCTTAAACATTACATAACATAATGAAATCTATTTATGTTTCTTGCATGATAATTTTAGAAGTATAAAGAATTTTTGGTTCCTTTCACCCATGTCATGATCTTCATTTTCAGATAACAGCCAAAAGATATGCATCCAAGTGAACAACAGGACCCAAGTCCAAGGACATTGAGAAGATAGTGGATCCTACAGCAGCATCATGCTGTCTGGGAGCATTTTTCCTTTATTCCATACATTCCCCATCACTTTATGCACACCCATAAAGTCCCAAGATGAACATGCAATGAGGCATGCTGGCATATCATCCCACGTCTGCAGCAACTCAGCCACGGCACCTGGCTCCGTAATACAGCTCCTCTCTCCCTTCACCTTCCCAGCCTTCACTGGAGTTCCACAGCAAGATGCACCTTGGTGTACTCTCACCCCACCCCCTGGATGGGTATGTCCATCTCCTTACGCAAGCTCCTCAAACATCCAACTCGCTAATTGAACCTGGGTCACCTGGGCCATAATCAGGACTTTATCACTCTACACCGCAGCAGTGGCACATACTGCAGTACAACTTGAGGCATCTGCAAGCACCAGCCCCCAGTAGTATCCCCACCCCCAATCCTATGACAGGATAGGTTCTACACCTGCAAAATAATTGCCGCCAACACTGTGGCAGTTTCATCGTAAGATGCATGTTATAGACCATTACATGTGCAGTCTTGTTAAAGACCTAGATGTGTGAAGACACAAGTGGCTTGCATCTTTTTAAAGATGAAAATCAGACATAGCTTGTTTCAAATGCATTCTACATCAAGGATGAATGCAACTATTACAAGTCTCTTTTTGTCTTTTGAAGACCAGTGAGAATCAGGCCCCTTACATTTCAGTATTAAGGTACAATTATATTGCCCAGGCACCAGCAAGCATTTAACATGAGATGTAACCTGCCTAATTGCTCTCCTAGGACTGTAATGCAACTGCCAAACTGGGATTGTATGAAGCTTTACTTGTCAGCATTGAAATGGTTGGGTATTGTGGGAATCTTTTTAGTAGGGAGGTGATATGAGGGTTAATAGTAACTGGGCATTAAGAGTCATAGCTGGCATTAGGCATAGGCCAACTAGGTGGCCACCTAGGGCGCCACTCTAGCAAGGATGCTTTTCCAGTATTTATTTGTTTATTTTTATTTATTTATTTTTGTAGCAAAGAAATGGTTTCTGTAAAATATGTCGAATGAGTAAAGGAAAAACTGAAAAGTAGAACAAACTGTGAGAAAAGGAAGAAAACAAGCAATCTGGATGGGGACACTGTGGAGTCCTTTTGCCTGGGGCACCAGTTGACCAAAGGTTGGCCCTGTTGAGAGTTACTTTTGTAGCATATTCAGACATACCTTAGGTTCATAGGTTCATACTAGGTTAACTGCCCTTGCAAGCCATTTTAAGCCTAGCCAATTATCCCCTGTGAGATTCAAACCATGTACCTTGTGTTTGTAAGGGAAACACCTTAACCATTAGGCCACCCTCCCAACCCCTCTGAACTTCCCTACCTCTGAACTGCTCAGAATTTTACAGAATTTTGCAGAATGTCCAGGTTTTTGCCTTATATTTTTGGCCTGTTCCTCAAAAAAGTTGTGTTTTTCTGGCAAATCATTGAGGACTGCACTCACTAAATAATGACAGCTACTTGAGTTTCAGACTTCATATCCTTTCGAAAATGCCTGCTGATCTTAAACATTATTCTACCAACTTTCTAAGTTTATAAGAGAAATATTTAAACTCTGTTCCTGACTTTGAGACTTTGGTCCCCCTCTCCATTATTTTTGACTTTGTCAGAATTCTTGTGCCAAGAAGTTGAAAACTAAGAATGGTGAATGATGCTTTAAAACTTGTTGGGACTAGGATAGACATCCACTTGAGCAGTAGTTTTGATTTTATCAAAAATCAGAATGTTGTGTTTTAGCTAGTGCTATTTTGATTCTCTGCATGTCATCTGACCAGCAGTTAATCTATGTAAACATACATTTTGATACAGCATTTAACCAATATGGTGTAGATAAGGCACACCTATAAGTTAAAACAAAGGCCATTACTTGCAAAACAGTATTATAATTCATAGCAGTATGCGAAACACAGCTTCAGTAGCTCAGAGATGCAGTGCATTTAGTCTATAGTCCATTGACTCAGGTTTTTCAACAGAATGGCTCCATAATGAGATTACAGTCTGTTTGGATTAGCAATACCAGGGAGCAACTAGGGAATTCATTTGTTCATAATAAATCAGTTTGTAAGCTTGTGCTAGCATGTCTCTGTTCCATAAAATACATTCTCAGTAAGCTGTAAAGTTCATCTCCCTTTAATAGCCACGCAAAATGGAAAAGTTAGTCATTATTAAACTATTGTCACTGTGTTCCTGCTTTTCATGAGCAAAACAATGCAGTTTGGGTAACAAAGATGAATGTGTCCACACCTGGCCAAAGGGAGACTGGACTATTTCACTGATGCAGCAAGAATGGCCAAGGCTGGATGAAAGTTGCTGCTGGCTTCATAAGAATATAAACAGTATGTAGTTACAGCTGATACATGTAGCTGTATAAGATGAATCTGGTGAATTCAGTGTAGCATTTCTGTCAGTGACTAAAAGGTATATGCAACAAGAAGGCCACAAAAATATGTTGTCCGAATTTCAAAGATCCTAGCAAACTACTCCAAGCAATGTCAAAGGTCATATAACTCTTAGATATATTTATACATGTTATGTAAAAATATGTCAGCATAAAAATGTATTTTATGTTACTGGGTGCAAGGTATGACAGAAAGGCATGACTTGGCAGTAGGTGCCCTGATTACATTAATCATATAATCCTGAGTATGAAACACAGAGGAAAGGATTGTATTTCTAATAAAAAGTTACAGTGAAAATGCAGACACCTGCAGTATCAGTGCACAAGCTGATAAGATATAATCTTACATGCTTATGAAAATTATGTAATGACATTGTAATCACAACATAATGTCTATTTTCTCATTTAATTAAATGGCCAAAAAATTTCTAGCATTTTTCTAGCAGTTAGGTTACCTATTAGTCATGTGTTCTAAGTTATCAGTACATCTTCAAAAATTAGAAGTTATTTACCACGAACCACTCTAGAAATGTGTGCTAAGTAATTTGTATAGTTACAGGACAAGCTTGGATTGTTTGAGTGTGCCTTCTTGTACCGTATTAACTCCATCTGTCATGCATAGAGTTTGTGGCAAACATTGCTGTGTCTTAGTATTTACATGGTGAAGTTTACTGTTTTCATTCTGCCATATAAACTACTCATTTTGAATACTACTTGAATACTTCCATATTTTCACAGTGCTCAGAGAGATGCGGTAAAGGATTTCAGACCAGAACTGTATCCTGTGGAACAGGCTTGGCTTCTTCCCTTCAAGATTTTGCCTGTCTCCCTCAGCCTAAACCTACAACTACCCAGTCATGCTTGGTCCAAGAATGCACTCAGGAAGTCGGCTGGCACATTGGCGACTGGGGTCTGGTATGTACTATGATGTCTGTAAGCTTTATGTAGAGATATCTTAAAATTGTTTTACTCTCCATGTCACCTGACAGAGTTCCATTTTCTTCAGCTGCATAAAGTACTATATATTGTTTGTGTCTTTCGGCTTTTCCCAGTTAGGAGTCGCCACTGCGGAACTCCGGTCCGCTAATGATTGGCAGTAGACTTTTAGGTGCCGAGTTGCCAGCTCTGATGCACAACCTTCAACGAAGGTACGCCTATTCACGCATGTCTCCACACAGAAGACGCTCTAGCTGAGAATCGAACAGGACAACGTCATACTGTGAGGCGACAATGCTACCGCAGCACCACCACCGCAGTGTCTTGTTTTATAAAATTCTTAAGAGTGCACAAATCTTCAAATATCATCCACCAGTAAGCCATTTGTTGCTTTTGTAAGGCCATCCTGACTGGGAAGTTAAGTCTTAAAAAACATTAAAATATCAAATGATCTGATAGTTAAGGATAAAACATATTTCTAATTGTCTTCGTAATGTAGCAGATACTATGATCCTGTGTCTAAAACATCTTAATAAGTTATGAAACTACAGTTGCACCATGAATTGTATAATAGTAAATTCTTATTTTGGCAATAAAATGAAAACGTCCTTTGCATTAGATGATGGTGTGGTTTGTCCCAAAAAATGTCTTTATTTATGCAGTCAGAAATTACCCACTTTGAACTTCTGAAAAAAGTAACAACCCTGTACTTATTTTCAGGCAATATGAAAGAATTTAATTGTTGTCGCCTCACAATAAGATGCTGTCCGGTTAGATTCTCAGCTAGAGCATCTTCTGCGTGAAGACATGCGCGAATGGGTGTACCTTCGTTGAAGGTTGTGCGTCAGGGCTGGTAACTCGGCACGTAAAAATCAACTACCAATCATAAGCGGACTGGAGTTCCGCTGTGGCGACCCCTAACTGTGAAAAGCCGAAAGACACAACAACTTTTTTGATAACTAGTGTCATCTGGTGGTATATTGGTAGATTGCATGAACATTCTTGCCTTCTTGTACATTAACTCAGGTGAGCTCTATGAGGCCATTGAGTGTAACAGGTAATGATATATCACTCATCAGCTGTCAGTGATTCTGAAAGACACGCCAGCTTTTGGTCTGCACCCTCTAATATTTGTGATTTTGTGACAGAAGAAGGAGAGTGACAGTTGAAAAGTAGTATCAGACATTGAAGATCATGACTGGATTGCCTATCATAACCATTATGCTGTGTTCAAGAAATGGATTCCAAGATATTTACCTTGATAGTGAAACTCAAAAAGAAGAAGAAGAAACAAGTGTGTATATCTGAATCCATTTTGAGAGTAGATAACAACATAAAGTTATAATTTAAGACCCAATCAGAATTCTTTATTATACATACTTAGTCCAGACAAATGATTTTCAGTGTTGAAGTGACATCCCAACCCATGTACAAAAATAAAGAAGTTGAGGATGGATGGAATAGTCCAGATAAAATCACTTTAGCTAGCAGGTCTAGGAGACTTTCTCTCTGAAGCCCTCCCTGTGGGAGGAATAAAGATGCTTTGTTGAAGTTCATCTACCTACTTAACCGAATAAACATCTTGAAACGTCAACACAACATCTTTATTCCTCTCACAGAGAGGGCATCAGTGAAAAGGTCTCCTAAATCTGCTAGCTAAAGTGATTTTATCTGGGATAATTCTTTATACTCTGTTTCTCATTAGTCCTGTCACACTTTGGGTCACAGGTGGGATACCAGACCTGACTCAAAATTCCTGAATTACCTTTGCTTTGTTCTTTATAATACATGGGAAGTTTTAGCTGCCTAATATATTACCATTTTAAAAAAGTATAGCAGTGCAAAGTATCTAACAGCTTTAAAAGCTGTAATACAATTTGTGCTGCTGCAGTGTGCATAAGCTAGATGCACCTGTACTTAACCAACAACTTTAAAAGATATTAAAGATACTTTATTCTAGGGTGGCACAATGAGTAGCATTGTCACCTTATAGCGAGAGGGTCTGTGGTTGGATTCTTGGCTGAGGTGCCTTCTGTGCAGAGTTTGCATGTCCTCCCTGAGTTTGCATGAGTTTTTTTCTGGGTGTTTCAGTTTCCTCCCACATTCCATAGACTTTCTAAACTGGTCTTTGACATGAGTGTGCATTCTTGTTTGTGGCATGGAAGAACAACTGTGACAGGACTAGCCACCTGGTGGTGTGAGCATTGGCTCTAGATGATGATCACCATTGATGAGACACCCTGACTCCATGTACAAAAATGGAAAAAGGGAGTTATGGGTAAAAAGACACTTTATTCTGTAACACTTTCAGTTCTGACCAGCACACAGCTTGTTACATCTTTCAAAAGTGGTCAAATGTTGTCTATGCAATTCTGTGCTATCAGATGGATGGCCAGCACCATAAGCCTCAACAATAAGGCTTGTATGTAAGAACCACACTATAACAAGCTTGTTTCAGCCATATTCTTAAGGTATGAACTATCACAATATTAGTTTTGTCTTGACTTCAGAGCACACCCAGCATGCTCCATTGCATTGTAGTTACAGATCTTTTATTCATAAAATGCATGTTATTACTACTCTTCTTAATTTCAATTTTCTAAGGGGAAAGACATCGATATTTGAAATGTATTCCTAAACTGGTGACATTAACTCTAAAAGTTTTCAACTTTGTCCCAAAATCTTGAAGTAAGAGGCTGAGACCAAATGTGTGTGTATACAATTCATTCAAAGTGTGAGATTTATGAATATTGTACTCCATGGAGCAGGGCTAGTATGTCTTGTATGATTCATAGACAGTGATAAACAATGGGGTAAAGTCTTACCCATTGCGTAACCATAGTATTCCATGAACAGAGTGCATATGCAAATGTACCACCCACCCAGGAATATATGTTACTCACAAATATCAACTGCATATGGTCTGGATCTGTTGAGGCAACAAATGAGACTAGAATTTCGTACCAACAGATGACACACTGCTTGCTCCACGCTGATTGCCTTTTCCTTGTGATGTGTTGTTCAGCTCGCAGAGGTAAATAACAACCACAGTCCAAAAAATAAATAAATAAACAAAGCAAAACACTGTTAAAACACTTTTTTTGTGAGGAAAACTCCTACTAGTCACAAACACAGATCCTCCTGTGATGCAAGTAATCCAGTTATCACAAACACACATGTCTCCACACCCACAACCCAGTGATGCACCAAGCTCCATCCAATGGAAGCTGTCACAGCACCATATCCTTTTTATTACCATAAAGACCCAAGCTCTGCTGTCATGCCTAATAAATGAAATAGTTTTTACAACTGCTGTATGGCATGACAGTGGCACACAGTGCAGCAGGGGACACATACTTAGTAAGATATGCCAGACAGCATACTCTACTAGGTAGCAATTCCTTGATGCAGAGCAATTCAGACATCAGGCAGGCACCAATGCACATGATATAACAATGTATGCAATTCACACTAGTAAGCCAGTCACAGAATGTGATATTTATCTGTGCATCACCTGACATGACCAGCTCCATCTTTGTAAGTTACTAAATCACAGTAATGAGAGGTGTTACACTAAACATAGTGCACAAAATGCATTTGTGCAACTGTACCCTGTTTAAAGAATAGCCTAGAAAACTACAGTCCTTTCTTCATGACTTCCATGTATAACTCTCAAGTGCCAACCAGATTTTAGTGTCTGTTGATAACAGCATAGTACCTGCATAGCCTCAATCAAGTTTAAATTAGTTGTTATACCTACACTTGTAATGGATGACACATTTTGCAGCTGATAAAAAATACCATGTCATATACTGGCTGTAACCTTCTGGTTATACACAGTATGGCTGCATTATTTTTTACCTTCTTTCCATCAGCTATTCCTACTTTCTCAGGGTCAGTTATGGGGGGAGGGTGCAAGCTGTAGGCATTAAGGCAGGAGCCAGTCCCAAATGGGATAATGGCTCATCAAAGTGCTCAGATGCTCACATTCATACATGGTCTGTTTAGCATTGCCAAGTCACCTGTCATCATGTCTTTGGAACACAGCAACAAATTGCAGACTACAGTGAAAACCAAAGTAATCTGACAGGGAACACGTAAAGTACACCAGTTTAATATATTTCATTTTGGTAGACAGATAATAAAACAGATCTAAAAGTCCTGTTTTCAAGTTATGTAAACAGGTAAAATGTAGTATTTATTATTTATCAACTTTTACTTATTTACGTTTTTACTTCATGTCTCATATCCATTCACAGTTATATACTGTGCGATCCTCATGCACGGTGCACTTGTTTATTTTACCTCAGCGGTTCGCTGCTTCTCATTACTTTCTATTTACTTTCACCTCCATCCCCCATTTTGACTGGTAATAACTCATTACTTCCTTGTTTTCTTTTCTTCCTAATCCCATCATTTTCTTCTAGTTTATACTTCTTACAATGTTTAGAAATCTCTTGTTGATCTCCCCTTTTCTGGTACTTACCCCTTGTTTTCCAGTTTCTGGCCATTATACTCTTCAGCTCTGTTGCCATTAGACTTATTGCCCCCATTTCTTTTTTCCTACCACTCCCCTTCCCCATTTCATTCCCAATACCCTTTATGCAAAACTCCTGAGAATGTTGTCCCCTTTTTCCATATGTCCTCTGTCGCTTTTATGTTGGTACATGAATAAACGAGTCTTTGTGGGTTCTGTTTAAGCAGTTTTTTTCTATACAAACACATCACTATATAGGCTTATTGACTATGACTTAAGTAACTTATATACAAACTAACTACTGCAATCATACGTGCTTACTCTCTGGCTGCTTCTACAAAATGGCACTAGGGATTGCACGTGTCTGGAATTTATACATGCACACACAGCCTTGCATACTTGTTAAAGACATAGCACACACACACACACACACACACACACACACACACACACACACACACACACACACACACACACACACACACACACACACACACACACACACACATAAATAAACACACACACACATATACACACACACACACACACACACACACACACACACACACGTTCCACTCTGATCTACATCTTCCCTCTTTGAGAAATAAATCATGTAATTTGTCACAAGATATTTAGCATGCAGAAATCACAGATAATCTATAGACATGCATTATAAGTATACTAATTATAAATATATATATATATATATACAATCAAGTCCTGTTGCTGTGTATTTCATACTATACTTAGAAACTCGCATTGTGACATAAAACTGGGAATTGGATTTAGCAACTGGGACAGTTTCTGCAAAATGGTTGATCTAATGAGTGTTTAAGTCACTTTCTGGAACAGAATCAGACTTTTGAACACATTCTTGTCTGGAAACCATGTCTGACTCATTCTCTGATTTAGGGTTTGCATCACAGATACAATGTTGTGATTGCAATGATGCTGATTCTGGTACAGGAAGTAAATGTCTGCGATTCCTGCTATACTCCACAGCCTCAGAGCACACCAAATAGGATCTCAGTTCAGCACAGATGTCTGTAATCTATTATATTCGATCAAAACCTTTCGTTGTCTAAATTTGTACCATTTCTCCTTCCCTCAATGAACAAAGTAATCAGCTTGATCTATCATAACTAGATTTCTGGATATTGGTGCTGCGGTAGCGTTGTCGCCTCACAGTAAGACGCTGTCCAGTTCGATTCTCAGCTAGAGCGTCTTCTGCGTGGAGACATGCATGAATGGGCGTACCTTCGTTGAAGGTTGTGCGTCAGGCCTGGCAAGCCGCTATGTAAAAATCAACTGCCAATCATTAGCGGACCGGAGTTCCGCTGTGGCGACCCCTAACCAGGAAAAGCCGAAAGACACAAACAAACAAACACTTCTTAGATAATTGAGCCTTGATGGTTTTATTGTTCTTAGAGTTAGGCTGCAACAATCTGGATGAAATAGGCAGCGTAGTTCTAGTTTGTCTGGAAAGTAGTCTTTGAGCAGGTGAGCCAAGAACATCATCACAAGTTATGTTTCTGAGATTAAGTAAATTCAAGAATACATCGGTATTGTCACGCTTTGACTTTTCAAGTAATTGCTTTGCACTCTGTACAACTCTTTCAGCTAGGCCATTGGACTGAGGATATTCAGGACTACCAGGGACATGTACAAAGTTCCATTTTTTTGCAAATGTCTGAAACAACTGGCTAGTAAATTGAATACCATTGTCAGCATAAAGTTTGTGTGGACCACCATGAACTGAGAAATGACGTTTCAACTTAGTAATAACAGCTGTTGAGGTTAAATTTGGTAGCAGATCAATCTCAAACCAATTTGACTAAGAGTCTACTAAAACTAAGTAGTGTTGATTGTTCCACTCAAAGATATTAGTTGCTACTGTAGACCAAGGTAGTTCATGTATTGCACTTAGCTGAAGCAGTTCTCTTTGCAAATGCACTCTGGTACTATTACATACTGAACAAAAGAAAGAACGCTATCAATGTCTTTCCATAATGAAGGCCAAAATACTAATTTTCTTGCCCTTCTTTTAGTGGATTACAAACTTGGGTGACCATGATACAAAATCATGATCATAAATATAATCATGAATCTCTGAATATGTGAAAACTATCACCAAAAGGTCTTTCTCAATTTGAGCATAATGCATCTCCGTTTGAGTTAGTGTCCTAGATGAATAGGCTACTGGTCTGCACTCTTGAAGAATAACTGCACCTAGACCAAATTTTGAAGCATCACAGGAAAGAACAGCTGGTTTATTCACATCACAGTATTATAACGTAGGAGGGAGGTGGCAATTTTCTGCTTAAGGTCTGCAAATGCCTTTTGGTGATGCTCCATCCATGACCATACAATATTTTTGAATGTTAGCTCTCTCAAAGGTGCTGACAACTCACTGAAGTCTGATATAAATTTACCTAAATAGTTGACCATGCCCAGAAAATTCTGTAAACTTTGCACATTGTCTGGTGCTGACATCTCTAGGATAGCTGTTTGCTTGGTCAGGTCAGGTCTTAAGCCTGTACTTGTAAACAAATGACCTATGTGCATAACTTCTGAAAGTCTGAATTTATACTTTAGAGGGTTAAGCTTCAAATTTACTTCATACGCTCTGTCAAGAACTTTCTTGAGGTTTCTGTCATACTCTGCTTCACCATTGCCTCCAACTTATAGATCATCTACTATTATGGCACAAGGATAATCTGAAACAATTTGTTCCATTGCACGCTGAAAAACTTTACTTGCAGAATTTATTCTAAATGGCATCCTTAGGAATTTGTATCTGCCAAACGGAGTACCAAAGTAGTTAGAAATGAGGATCTGTGATCAAGCATCACTTGCCAAAATGAACTCTTTGCATCCAAAACAGAAAATACAGTGGCATTCAGTATTAGAGCTGTGACTTCTTCAACTGTACGCATTGGATGATATGTCATTTTAATGCTTTGTTCAAATCAATGCATATTCTGATTTTGTCTGAGCCTTTCTTGTGAGTGGCTACCATGGACAACACCCATTCAGTTGGTTCTGTGACTGGACAAATCACACCTTGCTGCACCATCTTATCCAATTGAGCTTTAACTTTATTTTGCATTGCTACTGGAACTCTTCTTGCTGGTCTGACTACTGAAGTGATCTCGGGGTCCAGCTTCATAGAATACACAACTGGAAGTTTGCCCAATTTATCATCGAAAAAATCAGCATACTCTGAGAAAATGGCTTCAGAAAAACTGGAACTTGAAACTGCACTCACATGATGAACTTCTTTAGCAAAAGAAAGCAGATTCATTCTCCAACTATCTTTGAGACCCAATAAAGACTGCACTGGTCATCATACTATGTAGAACAATAAGTCGTAACAGTTCTCAGCCAAATAATATGAAAGTATTACTGAACCTTCAGTTTGAATCTCTTCATCTCCATATGCAACAAGTTTCGCACTCCTGGTTACATTGAGTTGTTCATTGGTTCTTACTTTTGCAAATGTGTCTGCTGATGTAACATTATATTTTGACCCAGTGTCTACTTTGAGTTCTGTGGATTTTCCATTGATTTGAACTGTACAAAATACTTCACTCGTTGTTAATAAATTTACTGCATCAACTCTTTCCCCAAGTATTGATACACCATCCACATAGAAAGTTGACTGTTTTAGCTCTTCTTGATCAGCTTGCTTCTTTGTGCGACCTTTCTTCACAGTTGAGTGAGGCTTACTTGATTTGCAAAATTTTTGGAAATGGTTCCATTTTTTTACACTTGTGGCATTGCTGACCATATGCTAAATGCTTCTCTCTTTTATATTCATGATTTGCACCACAGTTGCGACAGTTAACAATAAAGCTAGATTTAAGTTTTCCTGACATGTTTGTGTTGCACAGAGCTGGAGGTGAAGTTTGCACTTTTTCTGGAACTTTTTGAAAAGCTCTGTGTCTTCTTTGTAAACCCTGTGGCTGCTCCTTGCATACCTGTTTCTGTTTGCCACGTGTTGCATACTATCTACATTTGCTCTGGAGCTTACAGAAACCATGCTTTTATCACCGGAAAGTATATTTGTATGTCTTTCTGTCACCTCATGGATCTGACAAATTTCTATTGCTTTGCTTAATGTCAAATTACTGTCACAAAGTAAAATATTTCTCACTGCAGCACTGTTAATACCACACACATCTGTCCTTTATCAGCTCATCTTTGAAATCATCAAACCGACACGTTTTATCTCTGTTTCGCAAGTTTATTGCATGAGCTGCAAATGTTTCTCCTGGCTTCTGATTTCTTGTGTAAAACAAGTGCCTGTCGAATGTAACATTTGTCTGGGGCGATTGCACATTTCTCTAAACTTGCGCTTCAAACACTCAGGGTCTTTCCTTTATTCAGCTTGCACAATAATATGGCAGTCTGCACCTTCACCTTCCTACACTGCTGGTGCATACACAAATGAACGCTCTCTTTCTATGGCTTCAGATCCTGCTAGATTTAACAAAATTAATGTATTGGTGCACACCTCCTTATCTGCATGAGCTGCTTGTATGAAAATATCATATTCTTGATCAAATATTCTCCAGTTCTCTACAATATTCTGATCAAACACAAGTAGTTGAGGTTTTCGAAATCTGTCTGCCATATTAATGCATACCAGTGAAGGGTCTTGCAGATAAGCACGAATGCAGACACACACACACGTGTGCATCAGTAATTGTCATAAACAGAATTTGCTCAATGTTTTGGTGCTCTGTACTTATACATTTTCTGTTTAAGCTTATCAGAATTATACAAATGAACAATCTTGTAGTGCTTTTGAATAGCTGGACTTTGCGAAATAAAGTTCTTGGGCTTCTCGATGCTTTACTGTATTCTGCAAAATAGCTTTTCAGATTTCTTGATGCTTGCTACGTTTTGCAAAATAACTTTTCAGAGTTCTTGATGCTTTGCTATGTTTTGCGAAATAACTTTTTCGAGCTATCAATACTTTTTGAAATTTTATGGAATAGCTTTTCGGACTTTTTGATGCTTTGTGAAATCTTTGATTGGTAAAGGCAGAAATGCTAAAGTCATTTATCATCACTCACTAGGCTTTCAGAATTGGTAAAGGCAGAAATGTCAAAGTAATGCACTTTCGGAACTGGTAAAGTCAGAAATGCGAAACTAATCACTTTCAGAATTTTATAGACAAAAGCAGGAATGTTAAGACAATTGGTAAAGGTAAAAATGCCCAAAAAATGCATCATCACCTGTTAAAGTCAACTCTTTAAGAAACATTTGAGAACTTTACAGTGCAACTGAGCAATTCATGAGCACTATGATACTCTTGTGATTTTTTGTAAGAAACACCTTTTGTCAATGCAAGAAACATATCAAGCAACAGTCCAGTGCGAATAAATCAAAATTCTGTTGCCCACATTCAATATCTTCTGATGTAATTGTACTTTGCAAATGACTGTATGCAGTACACTGAAATGTCCCCAAAATGGTGATACCCTGCTGGGAAACTTTTTTTACAGTACAAGAAGCACTCTGTAATGGCATAATGGCAGCACTTTGCGAACAGACACACCCAGCGCAAGAACTTTTCTTCAAATAGCTGTGCTTTGACTGCATTACACGAAATAGTTGCATCTTGTACACAGTGAATTCTTTGAAATACATGCACAGTAATAAGCACTCACTCTGAGATACTTCAAATAACTTTAATTGTGCCCTTGATACAATGCAAAGTCGTAGTTATGCCCAAACACAGCACCTTGCCTAAACAGAAGCGGTCGCCTTGCTTTATTTTTGCTTACTGTGCCCTTTTTTCTTTTTGTTATTATATTCTTTTTGCTCGTTTAATCACTTTTTATGCCCAACATACTTTTCTTGTGCTTGCTTTACTGTAAACATGCCCAATTCTGCCCTTACACACACTTGTTCTGCCTTAAATATGCTCATTTTGTCTTAAACATGCTTGTTTTGCATTTTGAAGTTAATCATCTTATCAAATACTTTTATCTTAAACATTTTCTTTTAGTTAACAAACATTTTTGTACTTTCCGCTTACCTGATAATGTGTTTTGTGCCCTTGTAATACCTTTTCTTGCCTCTTTACTCATCGAGTAAGTAATTTATATTATTTCTCATTACCTTGGATTCTTTCTGGTTGTGTTTGTACTGTTTTCTCTCGGTTTTACCTCCACTGTCATCTTTACATCTCATGGCTCCAAATGTTCTTCTGTTTTCCATCCCAGTTCTGACACCATGATCCTTTCATGTTGGTACATGAATAAACGAGTCTTCATGGGTTCTGTTTAAGCAGTTTTATTTTATACAAACACATCAATATAGAGGCTTATTGATTATGACTTAAGTAACTTATATACAAACTAACTACTGCGATCATACATGCTTACTCTCTGGCTGCTTCTACAAAATGGCACTAGGGATTGCACGTGTCTGGAATGCAGACATGCACCCACAGCCTCGCATGCTTGTTAAAGACATAGCGCACACACACACACACACACACACACACACACACACACACACACACACACACATTAAAATCTGATCTACATCCTCTTTCAGATTTCCAAAAGGTCTGTTCAGATCTTTTTTGCCCAGGTACACTCCAAAACTTGTTTCATGCCTGCCCCTTCTGTCATGCAGCTCCTGCACCTTGAGTCTGTTTTCCTTCCCTCCTTATCTAATCTTTTGGGGGGTGAGATACTACCTGTGCAACACTGTGAATATCTGATCTCCAACCTCATCCACATTCTACAGCTCTGATGTTATTTTGAGGAGTTTTCACCATTCATTTTCCCTGGTCTGCCAGCCTTCTTCTTCCTCCCATCCTTTCCTTAATTCTTCCTCTTTCTCTTTAGCTTCCTCTCCTTTCTCCCTCAGGTCTTCATAAACCATTCTGCATTTACCCTCCCCTATTTTCCCATTTCCCTATGAGGCTCTCCTTTCCCTTCTCTCCTCTCTTTTTTCCTGGGTCTCTCCTTCCTCCCTCTTCTCTAACCGTTCTTCAGTTTGGTGTGTGCCTACCATTCATTTTCTGTTAATCCAAATTCTTGTGTTAATTCCTGTAAGATTTTGAATACTATCTGTCCTCCTGCTCTTTCCTTTGTCATCTCCTACTCTACTATTACCCCCTGTTCCTTCCATTTTTCTATATGTTTATTCCCAATAAAAGTCCCACATCCTCTTTCCTCCCATGACTGTTACTTGCCCCATTTCCTAAGTGCCTTCTCATTCATTCTTTTATATTTTCCCACCATTCTATTTTCCTTCTTTCTTCTTGCCTTTTGGCAGCCTTTACTGTCTGTCCACCTAAGTAGGTTATATGCTAAGACCTACATGGTATGCGTTGGACCCATAGCATTTTTCCCACTCAGTCTTAGCTTGTTATTTGAAACCGTCCTCCATTTCCCTTTCTCTTTGCTATCCATCCGTCTGAGTCATTCAATAATTTTAGTAGTTTGTTCTCCATTTGGTCCACTGGCAGATTTCCTACTAAATGCAGTATAACTGGGAGAATCGTCTTTCTAATCTCACTGATTCTACTTAATTGTGTGTGTGTTATATGTTCTCTTCTCTCCAGCACCCTTTTTATTTTTTTTGTCCTTTCTCCAAATTCTTTAGTGCTATTCCACTTAATGAGTCCTACATATACTCACAGATATTTGGGATATGCGTGTCCCAAATGTGTCCCACTCCTCCTTTTTCTTCTTCTATCCTGACCATCACTGTCTTTTTCTGGTTGTATCTAAGCCCCGAGATCCTTTCAAACCTTGCAAAAACTGGCATCATTTCCTTTATGACTGTTAGTCACCTGCATACATTAGGAACCTTGACTGCACTCCTGTTCTTCCCTCAGTTGTGATAACCTTTTCCTCACTTCAATTATCAGCTCTTCTGTGAGGGTCTATATCATATCTTATCTTAAACATTTTCTTTTAGTTAACAAACATTTTTGTACTTTCCGCTTACCTGATAATGTGTTTTGTGCCCTTGTAATACCTTTTCTTGCCTCTTTACTCATCGAGTAAGTAATTTATATTATTTCTCATTACCTTGGATTCTTTCTGGTTGTGTTTGTACTGTTTTCTCTCGGTTTTACCTCCACTGTCATCTTTACATCTCATGGCTCCAAATGTTCTTCTGTTTTCCATCCCAGTTCTGACACCATGATCCTTTCATGTTGGTACATGAATAAACGAGTCTTCATGGGTTCTGTTTAAGCAGTTTTATTTTATACAAACACATCAATATAGAGGCTTATTGATTATGACTTAAGTAACTTATATACAAACTAACTACTGCGATCATACATGCTTACTCTCTGGCTGCTTCTACAAAATGGCACTAGGGATTGCACGTGTCTGGAATGCAGACATGCACCCACAGCCTCGCATGCTTGTTAAAGACATAGCGCACACACACACACACACACACACACACACACACACACACACACACACACACATTAAAATCTGATCTACATCCTCTTTCAGATTTCCAAAAGGTCTGTTCAGATCTTTTTTGCCCAGGTACACTCCAAAACTTGTTTCATGCCTGCCCCTTCTGTCATGCAGCTCCTGCACCTTGAGTCTGTTTTCCTTCCCTCCTTATCTAATCTTTTGGGGGGTGAGATACTACCTGTGCAACACTGTGAATATCTGATCTCCAACCTCATCCACATTCTACAGCTCTGATGTTATTTTGAGGAGTTTTCACCATTCATTTTCCCTGGTCTGCCAGCCTTCTTCTTCCTCCCATCCTTTCCTTAATTCTTCCTCTTTCTCTTTAGCTTCCTCTCCTTTCTCCCTCAGGTCTTCATAAACCATACTGCATTTACCCTCCCTATTTTCCCATTTCCCTATGAGGCTCTCCTTTCCCTTCTCTCCTCTCTTTTTTCCTGGGTCTCTCCTTCCTCCCTCTTCTCTAACCGTTCTTCAGTTTGGTGTGTGCCTACCATTCATTTTCTGTTAATCCAAATTCTTGTGTTAATTCCTGTAAGATTTTGAATACTATCTGTCCTCCTGCTCTTTCCTTTGTCATCTCCTACTCTACTATTACCCCCTGTTCCTTCCATTTTTCTATATGTTTATTCCCAATAAAAGTCCCACATCCTCTTTCCTCCCATGACTGTTACTTGCCCCATTTCCTAAGTGCCTTCTCATTCATTCTTTTATATTTTCCCACCATTCTATTTTCCTTCTTTCTTCTTGCCTTTTGGCAGCCTTTACTGTCTGTCCACCTAAGTAGGTTATATGCTAAGACCTACATGGTATGCGTTGGACCCATAGCATTTTTCCCACTCAGTCTTAGCTTGTTATTTGAAACCGTCCTCCATTTCCCTTTCTCTTTGCTATCCATCCGTCTGAGTCATTCAATAATTTTAGTAGTTTGTTCTCCATTTGGTCCACTGGCAGATTTCCTACTAAATGCAGTATAACTGGGAGAATCGTCTTTCTAATCTCACTGATTCTACTTAATTGTGTGTGTGTTATATGTTCTCTTCTCTCCAGCACCCTTTTTATTTTTTTTGTCCTTTCTCCAAATTCTTTAGTGCTATTCCACTTAATGAGTCCTACATATACTCACAGATATTTGGGATATGCGTGTCCCAAATGTGTCCCACTCCTCCTTTTTCTTCTTCTATCCTGACCATCACTGTCTTTTTCTGGTTGTATCTAAGCCCCGAGATCCTTTCAAACCTTGCAAAAACTGGCATCATTTCCTTTATGACTGTTAGTCACCTGCATACATTAGGAACCTTGACTGCACTCCTGTTCTTCCCTCAGTTGTGATAACCTTTTCCTCACTTCAATTATCAGCTCTTCTGTGAGGGTCTATATCATATGTCCGAATGCTGAAACTTCAAACAGGGAAGTCCAAAGTCTAAAAATAACAAAGCCACGGAACATCGAATTCTTTCCCAGGGAAAGAATTTGGTGGACCGGTGCCGTGGCTTTGCCATTTCCTCCACTGTGGTGTGATCTCAGAGTTGGTATATTTAAGTAGGAGGGTGGGGGGCAAAGCCCCCCACATTAGAATCAGTATTTAGTGTTCGTGTTTTTCTGTGTTTTATACCAGAACAGCAATTTTTTTCCCTGGGAAAAAAATCGCTGTTCTGAGTGTTCGGAGTATACAGTTTTCTAACTTTTGGGTTCGATATTTATATAGTCAAAGTTTTGACACTTTGACTATGTGATATAGACCCCTTCTATGACTTGTGAGAAGAGCTTGAGTTGAGAGGGTACCCCTGTCTGGTCCCTTAGAAACTCCTCCATTTACTATTACCTCTGTTGCTGATACATTGTAAATTACTTTATCTGTCCTATAATATTTCCTGCATTTGTCATTTTTCTAGTCTATACTACTTTCCATATTTCACTTTGTATCCTGCTCTGTTCTACTAACAGTCTTATCAGCTCACCTGGCCTCATTTTCCACCAATCTTCTCTCATAATTTTCCCCTAACTGCTGCTTTGATTCCATCCCACCAGTTGTTTCCCAGTTCTGTGTTTCCACTATCTCCTCTGTCAGTATTTTTTATTTGATGCTTCCTTTAATGATCTTTCTACTTGTAGCTTGCCTGTCTTCATGCCAACCCCTTCCCTTGTTTCCTCTTTGTCATTACTGTCCTTGCTATCACTGCATGATCCAATATATATCACTCCTATAATTCTATCTCCTCCACAGTATTTTTTGATTTTCCTGTTTCCTCTAGTATCATGTGCAGTTTACTGGCTTGAATCAAACAGTTTCTAGTAAATGCTTACTTCTTTCTTCATGTTCTTCCCTCCATACATCCTTCATTTCTCATTCTTTCATGTTCCTTTCTAAGTCTCTTTTTTTCTTCATACTGTACTCTTTTTGTTAAACAGACTGTCTTTCCTGGGATCTAGTATGAAATCCCCTCCAGTGATTTCCCCTCCATCCCTTTTTTATCTGAATCCATTCTTCAAAGACCCTGCTGTAAAAGTCCTAGGTATCCAGGTTTGGTTCCCTATTGTCCATCTCCTACCATTTATTCTTTGTTGCCAAATGATCCATCTCCCCTGCCCACGTTTCTGTACCCTTTCAGTCACTACATGTAATTTTTGAAAAGGGTGGCCACTCCCTCTTGTCATCCCTTACTTTGCCTGTTTCTCCATTTGGGTACAGTGTGCTTATGATCTTCCCTCCCTCTGTTACCTTTAGTTTTGTCTCCTAAAACTGTACTGCATCCCCTTGCATACATACTCATTCTGTTGTTTACTTTTTTCCTTTGGAGCAGGTGCAAAGCCCTCCCCCCTCCATGTTACAGGTTATTACTTTCAGTCTGTGTTCATTTCTTTCTGCTCCCTTTGGTTTTGTATCCCCCCATCACTGCCTTTGAATGTCTGTCCTCTCGTGGGGTTCCCTCACAAGCTGGACTTTCTGTCCTTTGGCCTTTGCCAACACCATCCATACAATCAGATTTGTCACCCTATAAATATAAATATTGAAACAATGTCAATTTCTTAGAAAATAAATACAAATCAACAAAGTCCAAATTATATCTGTTTTTTTCTTAAGTACCCTGGAAAGGGACACTGTATCATTAATACATGGAACAAACGAGGTGTTCAGCCTTACGTGCCAGGTAAGTTCCTTGAAATCAAGTAGAGTCTCCAAATCCCCACTTAAGTTTGCCACCACCACCCTATCTATAACAAACAATAAAAACTTCTTGTAGTTAGTACATTCAGTGGAGTGCCTGTATAGGGTATTAGTGGTTTTCTTTTTTCTACTGTTATAGATGTGCTCACATATTCTGTCCTTAATTTTTCTAATTGTTTTCCCTCCATAAAATGTGTTACAGGAGTCGCTTGCGGCCAGATAGACAATGTGGGTGATATTACTGTTACACTTCCCTGGACATGGTATAGTTCTTTCAAAAGTGTTGACAACTACAGAAGGGCCTTCATAAATAAACCTGCACATCTTGCAGGATCTACATTTCCACATAGTACCATGACCCATAGATTTTACCCCAAAGGTAATTCCAAAATGGTCTTGATATTTTTCCCTTTGGAGTAAATAATCATTGGGGCTGATCCTAGACTCTTTTTGATCTCATCAGTAAATACTACATCCCAGTTTAACCTCACTGCATCTGTCTGCATATGAACAAATTGTCATTGTATTTTTTTCTTTTATTCCACTAGTGTGAATTGTTGGGGAGTGATACCAACCCACTAATTAATTGATCTTGCTTCTCACTAGTTGTCTGTTTTGTGTATGTATATATATATATATATATATATATATATATATATATATATATATATATAAAAGTATTACTCTGATGAAGTCTTTTTAATGTACAAAACAAAAGCGTTCAGTTTGTGATTTTATCTTTATTAAATGTGTGACGAGTACGATGGTGGGCTCCTGTTTTTTTTTTTTGTTGTTGTTGTTTGTTTTGTTTTTGGTGTTTCACACTGTGATTTGGTTACTGGCATTCTTTATGTATTTATTAATTCATTTGATTTACACAGTTAATAAAGTGCCTGAAATTGATGGGCATATCCGTATTTGGGGGAAGGGGGGTCACTGAACTCTACATGTCTGGCAGCAAAGAACTGAAACATTACTGTGGCTATTATGTATGCATGTATTCATTTATTTTATTACAATCATTCATCTGAGATGGCTGTAACAGGTGAGTGTGTGTGTGTGTGTGTGTGTGTGTGTGTGTGTGTGTGTGTGTGTGTGTGTGTGTGTAAAAGTGTGGGAATGTGTGGGGAGTGCAGTGGTTTGCAGTGTATGCATCTAACAGCAATGAGAGGAAATACATTCCATTGGCTGCTATGTATGCAACTATTCATTCATGTGATCACAACTCAGTCATCTGAGGTAAACACAGTCAAAGTGCCTGTAATTGATGGGTACAGATATAGTCTGTGAATTAAACTGACTGTTCTCACTGTCATTTGACCACAGTTAAACAGTCATTGATGTGTCTTGAAAGAATGAATGTGTGTTTAATCAAAACAAGTATAAATTCATTACTGTGACTATTATAGATTTTGTATTTGATCACAGTTGGACGTCTGAGGTATATGCAGTCAATAAAGTGACTGCAATGAATGAGTGAATCATGTAAATGTTGGTAAGAGACACCCGTAAATACAATGAATAAGTGCTCAGGCAGTCTGTAGAGGAAGTGACTTGCCCCAGATATTGCTTGATTACAATTACTCATTTATTGGTTTAGCTTTGTAGAGCTGTAGGTTTGAGTAATACAAGCTGAAACGCATAACTGTGACTTTTATCTGTTTGTTTGATATTGGGCATCTGAGGTATATACAGTGAATAATATGGCTATGATGAGTGGCTGTTTGGGCAGACTTTGGATGAAAGTGACTGATGCCAACTGTTATTTGAGCATATTACACAGTCATTGACCTGCTATAATATAGGCTCATCCCATTCCACTTAGCCCTACTCATTCAGTTGCCTCCCATAGCCCCCTACCCATTCAGTTGCCTCCTACAGCACCCTCCCTTGCATTGAAGTCACTGATTGCAACATGTGCTTTCAAAGCTGTAAAATAGTTATCATATCACTCTTACACTTTTCTCTCTCTTTCTTTCTCTCCCTTACTGTCTATAACGGCTTATACATAGGACAGCTTATGCTCCATGTACTACAAGTAATAATGATTGCGTTTTATTGAGGGTTGGGGTTTGGGGGTTGGCATAATGGTCAAAGTGTTTACATCACAGACATAAGGCACTTGGTCTGAGTCACCTTTGAGGGAAAATTGGCTAGGATTAAAATGGCACACAAGGTAAGCTAGTCTAGTACTTACCTATGCACCTATGAATCTATAATCATAAACAAGTAGTTATATGCTTTCAAAATTGATGTTAAAATTCATATATCAGGCTTTTCTTTGCTAAAGTCCAGAGGTGAATTTCTTGATAGTCATTTCTCAAAAACATATCATCCTTGTTATTATCCAAAACATGATTATATTGAGGATCTTACATATGAACCTTGCTGTTATAAGTAAGTGAACCACCAAAGTGATCACAATATTATCTGTTATAACAAGGTTCTTATTTGTGAACCTTGCTGTTATAATTAAGTTAACCTCATTCTGCCTGTTACACACACACAAACACACACAATCAACTAATGGTTTTGAAACTCTAACACACCCTGTGCTATCATGCAAATGACATCCAGAAGAATGAAAATGCACTGTTAATCAGCCAACTGTTTTAAACGGTTTTCGACACTTTGTACTGCCACATCTTTATTGTTAAACTGGTAGTAGAATGTTGTATGTTCTCAAAATGGATTTATGAAATTCACCTCTGAAACTTCCCTCTCAAACTGAATTTCCTGAATCAATTTCTCAAACGTGTAACTTGGTTATGATCAGAGACACAATGATAATCCTCTTTATCTCTTGACCTAGTGTTACAAGGAAACATGTTAAGTAGTGTAGTGAGATAATTGCTCCTATGAAGAGGTCAGAGCTGCACGTAAGTAATTATGGTTTAATTTACTACTGCAGTCACATGACCCTACAATTATTCCCTTATGAAAGAGATTTTTCCAGCGCACATTTGGATGTCTTTTTATTACAATACTTCTCAAGTGGAAACATTGGTTGTTTTAAAGATTTCTAATTAATATGGTAAATATAACATTTTCAGAATGCAGATAATATTTCTAATGGATTACCTCAAGTTATATGGGATCGTCTCCAGCTGAGGCCGTTAGTTATTAAGAGAGAGTTGGGGAAATGTAGTAGTTTGTATGAATGTGAAAGCTGACGATAATGAAACTACTATCAGTTTAAGCCTCTTAGTGGGAAGGCAGTGACAGATTTCACTATGTCGGCCTGAAACAAATGTAGAAACTGTGTTACTTTTATTACTTGAGCTTATTTTGCAAATGACAGGACATCCCAGTCAATGGGTGTGTTAATTAGAGAAGACATGGACAAGGTAGCAACCGTCTATGACAGCTCTCAGTTTATCTGACAGGAATGGCCTGGTCTTGTATAGTATTCCACGTTTTCAACTAGTTTTACAGATAACTGTTTATTATTTCTATGTGGTCATCAAATTTTAAGTTATTATCAAAGATGAAACTAAAACAGTTTGTAGAGAACACCACCAGAGTAACAACGGCCTAACGTGAAGTAATGCTGAACTTGTGGCTAGACTTATCAAGAGGAAGGCAACAATTGCATGCTGAACTGTAATTAAGAAGTGTGTTCAGAGATTATAAATAGAATGGAGTCAATAATTACACCTGTAGTACACCAATAGTTACACACAGGAAGAAAAGGAATCATTCCACTTGATGGTTTTGATTGACTGCCATATTATAAGGGACCTACCTTTAACCTCTAAAGATAAAACCTTTTTTGTCAAGGACACCTATAAACCTCCCATGACACACAGTGTTGAAGGGCTTGGAGAGGTTGAAGAACAGCCACCAACAAAATATTCAGAGTTATGATGATTTTAAATAAATTCTACCAGATCCAGAAGAGCGTATTTGTTCCATTTCTGGGCCTGACTCCATGTTAAAAGATTGATATCATGTTACAGATACTTAGGTAATCAAGCAGTTTTTAAAAGCTTACTTTTCCATTATCTTAGAAAGAGGGGAGAAAGAGCAGTTAAAGATAAATTATGTAATGCAGAGTTTTGTCCAAAGAAGGCTTACTTCCAATCAGGTAGGAATTGCCCCTTATATTACTGTTCTGTTGATTAATATAGTGACAGGATAGGAATTAGCCCTATAAATAACGTTAAGGAACTTAGGTAATGGGTTATCATATGCTGCTGAACCCAGTTTCAACTTTAAGAAAATTTTTAGGACTTGAAGGTGATGTACCTTCTGGAGGTTAATAGTAGCGTGGATGTGACAGTGGATAGATTAAACATTGACTGAAGAGTTACAAACTGATGAGCTTCTGAAATGAATTATGTACAAAAAGGTCATTACCTGTTTATTGTTTAGTAAGAGAAAGGAGCCATTTACCTGACTGCTACACTTGGAGCAGACACATTTTGCTTCTTTTGGTATTTATTTATTTGGTTTCAGGCAACTTTAAAGTTATGATCCATTTTAGATCTGATTTTATGGTAAAGATACCAAAGCTGGTTTCTCTTGTTCACTGATAATAGAAGAGATCTATGTCTGCTCAATGGATTCAAAACACATGTTCACACGGAACCAAGCTTATTCAGGATGCAGAAAAGTACATTATTAATTAATTCTATTGGTTAATTTAAAGGAAGTATGTGGAGAGGAGAGAAGGGGTGGGGCAATATATTGATACCAGCAGCCGTAAGAGTTTTTCAGTCTTTTTCACTGTCTTCCGGTTTTGATTTCACCTGCGGCCTGTAATGGTTAGTGCCTCTAAATATGACATTTAGGAAGTATGCCTTGAAGTTCTCCTGGACATCTAATGGACAGAGCCAGGCATGATGGCACACTGTTACTCCAGTGCCTGCCTTCCTTGTTGTACCTTCTGCTGTATTATTGGATAGTCTCATGTTGAGAAATGACATGTTGGAAAAGGTAGAATCCTAAGTCCTAGGCTTATTCCAGAAATCAGTGTCCACTACATGCTTAAAAATCTTCAATGTCACCTAAAATGTTGCATTGGAATTTCATCATTTGTCTTTAGTAACTCACCACTATTAAAAAGAAAACATTGAGGACATGAACACCCTTTTCCCAGAGTGATCTGCCTCTCTGAACTCCTATTCTGGAGTATGGATTGCAGAACTCTGAGGTATAGAAGCTCTTTTTAAGCCCACTGTTTCAATAGTAGTCCACCACAAGGTTCTTGAACCACCACTCCTAATCCTTGGAGGGGCCAGAGAATTATATCAAACTTCCTCAGCATGGGAACCACCACATCCATCTCAGTCACAGTTTATGATGGACCTAAAAGAAAAAAACACACCTGACATGGGAAGGTTAGTAATAGGAAGCCCAGGCCAGATTAATTTCCATCAAAGAAGACTGTCTCATCAATGAGATCCATCCCTTGGGTCTGAACAGAATGATCATTGATGATCTTAATGGATATTGTGAAAATAACACAAAATATTCCCTTCTCTCCTCCCTGTGAGGATAGGAATCTTCTCAGCAGCAAGGAGAGAGGAAAATTATTTAGCTCTGTCATGTTCTTTTCTCTTGTAATCCTTATGATTATCTTTGTCATTTTTTATGGGATTTCTCCCTTTTGTTATGAGAGGACTTCATGGAGGTGGTAGGGACCTGGCTGTCATTGCAAGGCAGCAAACATTTAAGAATTAATTTGCTTTTCTATCAGTCAATATTCTTTTATTAAATTTTTCACAAATAACACGAAAGTTCCAGCAAACTGGAAGTGCCCAGACACAGAGCATGTTTCATATGGTGGTCCCGAAGGGGTATTTTATGACCCAAAATAAATTAATATTTTTAAAACCAGCTTTCTATATTGCAAGAACTAATAATCACAGTCAAGCAAAAATGAAAGCACAGACGTATTGCAATAGTCAAAGTCAGCAAAAAGGAGCACCCAGACTAACTCCACACATGCACATACACAGACACACACACACACACACACACACACGCACGCACGCACGCACGCACGCACGCACGCACGCACACACACACACACACACACACACACACACACACAAACACTTAGACACACAGAAACAAATAATTAAAGTGTAGCATCAAACACAAAATGGTTCTAAGATTAATGGGGAGGACTGAACAACAGTACCTGGTCAATAAATACAGTATTCTCGCCAATAAGGAGAAATGGTCAATCCACAATGAAGATGATTCACATATTTATAGTAGCACTCCAAACATCGGATTAGGAATAACAAAAGGTAATCCAAACCACAGGAAGCTTGAGGCCATTTGTGATTATAATGCTGTCAGAAAATGAATCAAGATGTGGAGAAAAAGGTTGAGACCAGGGTATTATGAGTAATGGAGAGAGTTAAGCCTGGGAAAATTTGTAATAGTCCCAGTATGTTTCATGTTAGTAGACATGGATGAACCAGACTGAGTCTGATCATATTTTTAGCACATCTGCAGTAAACAGGAAGTGTAGCTGTATAGAGTATGGGGTCACACCATGCCCACCGTGTTTGAAACTGTGACCACAAGTTATCATTTAAGTATTTCTGATTTCTTAAATGAAAAGTATCTCTTTCAAAGATGCAAGAATACCTAGAAGCTCAGTCAGACGCTCTCCCTTTAAGCTGCATGTTGATCCTCCTGTTGACACGTTTAAGTAAGATTGGAAAATTGTCTTCTTTTATTAAGAGGTCAAAGTGTGAGGCAACAGTTTAAGCTCTAGCAATTCCAATATTCATTCTTCAGCACACTAAATAAGACTACACTTTCTTTCTTGGTAATTTCAGACCAGATTCCTCCTGAGTGAGTTCTACTCTCCTGGTCCCTCACTATGGCCTTTCAACTTCATAGCACTATAAATGTCCTAGTTTCACTTCTAAGCACCATTGTTCTTATCCACATAATGGTCCCGGTGATGTCAGGGTTAAAAAAAAATAATTTAAATGTATGCTGCATTTTCTCTTTCTTACTTGAGAATGTTAGCACATTTGTAAAGCTATATTTAAGCTTTTACAATCATGAAAATGTGTGCAATATTGTGACCTGTTCTATGAATGGAAAAGAGAGAATTATTTATTTATTATTTTATTTATTTTACATTTGTTGACCGGGATGGTCCGACTGGATACATGTCCATTTTCAGCGGAGGCCCGGGGAGAAAAGCTCCACAGAGAAAGATGCAATACAATAAAATATAGGTAAAATAAGCTTACAAATTACTAAGTTGTTTAAGATACTAGTTACAAATTATTAAACATTCATAGTTAGGCCGCTATTAGCCTTAGTACAGAAAAATTGCAACTCAGAGTATGCCAATGCATCTCAAGACATTATAGTAACTATGTACAGAGTCAGAACATTACCTTACAGGAGTTCAGAGGGATGATAAAGAAGCTACTTGCTATTATAGAACAAGATAGGATTAATGTTCAGATAGTATAGGAATTTGAAGTAACCCAATTTTTCAATTAAAGTAGGATGTGCTGTATTGACAGGAGCCTAGTCCGGGTTTACACATGGACATAGCCAGTGTGTCTTAAGGAATTGGGTGAGATGTTTTTTAAATTGAGATAGTGAATTAGTGAGTCTTAGGTTATTAGGTAGAGAGTTCCAAGTCTTGCCTATAGAATTGGCATAGAGAGCATCCCCTCCCTTGTTGTTGGATTTGATGGTTTGGACCAGTAGTCTTTTTGAGGAGCGAAGAGTATTTAGGTTGGAGTAAGGGGTCAGTAGATTATGTAGTGAGGGGGTTCTGTCTGGTTCCTTAATGATTTTGTATGCTTCAGAGAGTTGGTTAAGTTTGAGAATATTAGGTAGTTCTAACCAGTCAAGTTTCTTTAGGTTAATACAGTGATGGGTTCTATAGGGGGCTCCTGTTACAAATCTGGCAATGTGATTATAAGTCACGGAGAGTTTATTAATGTCACCTATATTGAGGAATGAGAATACAGGAGAGGCAGAGAGAGAGAGATGAAAAACAAAATAGAAATATATGTCACTTAAGTGAAATGTAAAGTGTAACTTTCTGCAGTTTCTCAGGAAGTATATAGTTGTTTGTATCTAAAGAAGTCACACAAGGGTTTGAAGTTAGGAAGAAAAATGCCATAAAATGCAATTATAAGGCTCTTCAAAGGAAGCAGTCATTGGTATTTACATTTGAAATTGTTCCGCTGTATGTGAGGGTCTGAAATAGCATACAGGATTTTCCACATTAATTAGTCTTTCTTCTACTGAATGGAAAAAGATGTCGTGTAATCTGATGTAACCATTTCGTATGGGAGTAGAGATAATTAACAATGTATATATAGAGAGATCTTGAACTGAGACAATTGTAATGTCAGTCTAGTCTTTCTTGGAAGATTTTGGTGGCCTCATCTATTAAGGTTTGCTGTTTACAATTCTGCCTCACATATCTTACTAGCTTATAATAATTAGGTCTAGCTTTTCTTGAGTTGGAGAAAGCTAGGATACTTATCTAGCTTAGATAGAGGTTTTCATTAAATATTTTGCCTGATATCTAATTATTTTTCCTTGTGATTGATTTTATTTGGCTTAATTAATATGGATCAATATTGTTCTATTTATTGTCTAAGTAAAGTATTTTCCTCGCTTTTACAGATCTTGTGGCTGGTATTTATTATTTACGCATCATTTATTATCTGAGATGAGGTAGCATTCATCACTGCAGGTTGGCAAGCCGTGGTACCTAACTTTTTATAGGCAGATTGCTTGAGCATATTGAGCATACTATAGATGATGTAGTATTTTCATAATCTATATCTAGTTAAATCAAGAGAAACATGTTAACTGGCATGCTTGGGTCCCTAGCTATTCCTTGGGTAGTGGCAGTCTTGTTGTGCCAGGAAGAAAGCTGTGAATAATTGTAGCATTCTACCAACCTTCAATGGGAATATGTGTGTGTGTGTGTGTATGTGTGTGTGTGTGTGTGTGTGTGTGTGTGTGTGTGTGTGTGTGTGTGTGTGTGTGTGTGTGTAAATAATTTGTTTGAAAATCAGTCACCATGGCTAAGGGCCACAGCAGGGCACTTTGATTCACAGAGAGAATGCCAAAAAGTCAGTACTAGAAGTGGTCAGTGTGTGCAGTCCTAGTCTAGCTGTGGATGCTGGAGGCCCATACACAGGACAACAATGCATATTCCCTTTATGCTCTTGTGTGAGGTCAGTTTAGTGAACTGAATATTGAATCAAATTTGTATGCACTTTTCATTTTTTTTTATTTTAATCTATTTCGTAACAGGAGGTGCCTCAAGGTACCACCCCACCGGTGGCCAGCAGACTGATTTGGGATAGTAATCTAGAGCCAACAAGCATATCCCCTAACCCTCATATACCCAGGCAGTATACTGATTGGCAGTGGTAGCATTCTAACCAGTTAAGTGCCAGCCTGGTCTTTGTGTCTGGTGTAAGTGGTGCCATATATCACAGTCACTACAGAAGTATCCTTATCCTTAATTTAAATGGGGTGCTTTCAGCTGTGTTGGTGTACCTATGTACAGTACCTGGTAGACACAAGGTATGAAGTAATCCCTGATAATCCTTAATATTTTGTCTGCTGTTATCACATTAGATACAGTGCCACCATTTTCCAGTTTTGTAGATTTCTTTAAATGAAAACGCCTTAATAGCTACATAAGTAAAGTAGCTACTGAGTCCTAAGCACTCTTATTCATGTTCAGGGGTTCATTTACACAATAGGCTAAGATAGCACTGATTTGCTAAATATACTCTAAAGGCACAGAAACCTGTCTGGGACAACATACCCAAAGTAAGCACAAATAAGGCTGTTGGCTGGTATTGTTGTGTCTGTGACTCATACTGAGGAGGACTGTGGAAGCTTAAACACTTTTTCCTTATATTGTGCTGCAGGAATATCACTGATTTCCACATGCCTCACTTAAATTGCTGCCTATACCCACCTGCCTAGTCTCCTTCCTAAACAGTTCTGCATGGGAGACAATTCATAGCCCACCAATCATCCGGCATGCAGACTGGCCAAAGTAAGTCTACCCAAATGTTAGCACATACAGGAGCAACTACCTTCCATACTCAGTTACAGTAAATCTGATTGTGCCACTTTTCAGAGAACCACAAATAACATATATCTATTCTTTTGTAAAAGCATGAGCCTGCATGTTTTTTCACGAGGAAGTATAACCCTATGACCCCTGTGTGCCATTACTTAGTATAATCAGCTCTGAGCTCACACAACCTAAAGGTAAGTTCAAGCCTGTTTGCTGGAATGGCCTCACAGTATCATGATTTGATGAAAAAGTAAGATGCTCAATTAAATGACCCAGCTATACAAGGGGCTTTTGCCCCACACCACCCTTGCTCACCAATAAAAGTAAATCACTATTTATATGTTGATAAGCTACTTTGTATCGTGAATTAATATTTGGTAAAGTGCTCTTTGGAACATTTCTGCATTTCTTTAGTTATATACATGTAAAAATATTTTCTGATATCAGGTGTACGCATAAAATCCATGCCTGTTTCCTTCTTTCGACACTAACTTCTGCAATGCTGCAAATATATGTACTACACTAAAACATAAAAAGTTTCTTTCTGCAGTGTACAATGTTTAACTATGCATGGTGGGAGGAGTTTCCTAAGCTGCCTTTTTTTTACAGCATTCCCATGCACTGCCTGTGAATTTATGATGATTCCTTGTTGTTGTGTCTTTCGGCTTTTCCCGGTTAGGGGTCGCCACAGCGGAACTCCGGTCCGCTAATGATTGGCAGTAGATTTTTACGTGCTGAGTTGCCGGCCCTGACAACACAACTTTCAATGAAGGTATGCCCATTCATGCATGTCTCCACACAGAAGACACTTTAGCTGAGAATCTAACAGGACAACGTCTTACTGTGAGACGAGAATGCTACCGCAGCACCACCACCGCAGTTATGATGATTCCTTGTATATATGATGATTCCTTGTGTGTGTGTGTGTATATAGATATATATATATATATATATATATATATATATATATATATATATATATATATATAAAATTACAATTAAAATCTCATTTTATGTTTACTGTGCCCCCCCCAACCTGGAAACTAATATCTGCTCATTTCCTTTGCAGTCACTATTTTCAAATGAGAAAACGTTCCATACAAATAAATTAGACAGAATGAAGAAAAATAATGCTGAAATGTCTTGGCTTTTATAAGTTGTAAAGTGACTGTTTAAATTAATAAGCTGCCATTTTAATGCAAAAGGTTGAAGATCAGGGTGACCTCTGATCTGCAACTGCAGTATAGTTTGTATACTCTCCATCTACATGCATGGTGTTCTGGGTACTACATGTTTTTATTTGTTTTATTTATTTACACTTTGTTGACCGTGTTAGTTCTGCTAGGCCAATGGCCTCTTTTCAGGGGATAACTGAGGTGGTATTCATACTGATGAGAGGAAATTTGAATATAGCACTAAAGAACTTCCATGGTCCATGACATTTGACTAAAAAGCCGTGATGTTGAAATCACAAAATATTGAAAGTAAAATTTGCACTTTCCACATTTTTGTACAAGCCTGGAGTTGATATATACAATTAGGAGGGGGTGTGTGGGGTGCAGGGGGGCTTGCCCCTTGCATTAAACAGGTTTTCTATATTTTGTGGTTTTCACATTTGGTGTTGCAGCATTCTGGCATTTCAAATATCATGGAACTGAATGTCCACTATCTCTTTTGGCCACTAGGTGGTGGTGGAGAGCTAGTGCTGAGGCTAAAGTTTTTCCAAGATGATGGAGGAAAGGAAATACATGCTGAGAGTGGATTGCTGCAGAACACTAAAATATAACAACCGGATTGTATAAGAGGAGTTTGTTGTTACTGAGTTGAAGGAAGGAGGTCTGGAAACTCCTGCGTTGATTGAGATTATGGATCAGATGAGCAAAAAGCTAATGAAAGAGTAGATTGGAGTAATGTGGTGGAACATGTGCTTGGACAGGTAACAGAGAAAGTACTCGCAGATGAATCAGGAAAAGGAGCTGGGTTACCATCAGATTCTGACAATAGCTTCAGGATATGCTTGACTAGTGGAGTAGCAGGTTTTTAAAGCATATCCTTGCAATGGGGTACATACATACATACACATATTTCAAGCATGGGCATTAATGCCCTTCTAGCCCATCAGTATACCAAAACAGTTGTTCCTATAATGAGTGTCCAAGCTGTTCTTAAAAATATCTAAACTAGTGCTTGCTTTAATGTGATTTGATAGTCTACTCCATGCATCAGCTGCTCTGTCAGACAAGTTAGTACTCTTCTCATTCCTATAGAATCTTCAACAAAGGAGATCTGATGAGTCTCTACTACTTTTTTTGACACCCCCAAACATTTCCAAAGGTAGTTGTCTCTAAATGCCCTATATACCTGAATAAGATCTCCTATTAAATATCTACATGAGACACTTATAAGTTCAGATATTTTAGTCTTTCATAATAACTTAAATTTTCACATCCATGGATGCTCTTGGTATATTTCCTCTGTACTCTTTCCAGTTTACACTTGCTTCTTATAAGGTTTCCATATTGTTCTTCCATACTCAAGTTTGGGTCTAATGTAACAAACAATGATGTCATAATTTCTGATTTCCTAGAATTTATAAATCTTTTTTATACAACCTATAGTTTTATAACTATTATTACCCAATAGGTTGATATGATTAGAAAAACTCAAAGATGGATCTACCCATATTCCCAGGTCCTTAAATGAGTCTACAGTTTCAATCACTATGTACTGTATTAAAATTTCACTTTTCAGTTTATGTCTCCCAAATATCATATGCTTAGTTTTTTTACTTTTTTACATATTTATCAACATAAAAAAAAATCTGCTTTTACTGTAGTTGTGTTTCTTCCTACTTTATTTTGCTTTTGCATCATCTTAAAAGTACTCAGTTGTATTTATTACTGCTTGGTGTAACTCATTCTAAGCCTTTTAGTTTAAGCACTTGGGCTTCAGACCAGTTGTTTTACATTAAGAAGGTTTGTGGTCTGCACTGTAGTGGCAGAACAGGTAGCTTACATCCTTCTAAGTTGGGAACTGCTGATTGAGGGCTCAGTGTCTGTTATTCTAAAAGTGTATCAATTCTGGTTTAAGCACTTGGGCTTCAGGCCAGTTATTTTACATTAAGAGGGTTTGTGGTCTGCACTCTTGTGGGAGGAGAGACTGGACTCTGCCCTTCTGAGCTGGGAATTTCTGGTTAAAGGCTTATAGTGCCTGCATATTTGAACTGCTTCTTACTGAAATTGGTACACCTTGTTTGCTGTAGCATAGACTAGATCCAGGCCTGCTGAATCTAGCTTTGTTTGTATGCTTGTTGTTTGTTTTCTTGTTATTTCCCTGAAACGCTAATTCCACCTAAAACGGGTCTTTTCAGTGCTTCTGTGGATCCCTAGTGATATCTGCATTACTTACTGTACTTATTTCCTTGTTTCACTTGAAAGAAAGTTACTGTTTGTCATTTTTGAATTTAAGTTACCTGTAACACATTGCATTTAAGTTACCTGGCACTTGCTCACTAAAGCAATTATATAAGTCAGCACTAAAAAATTAAAAGCACTACACCCTCACAAACTCCCCTTGATTACCTTGTTCCCCATTGGCCCTTTTTTTCAATTATAAAGGAATTCCCAATACTATTCTAGCATGTCCAAAGGTCAGTTGTCAATCTCTTCTCCGGTCCAGCTGGTGAATCTGGGAAACTTGAGGCAATGTTACAACTGCCTCATGTACACAGACGACCCTCTCCTCCTCCCAACAAATTCCAACACATGTGAGAGATGCAACCATATAGCCAAACTGGAGGCTAAGCTCTCTCAACTCAGTACTGGCGTAACCAGTCAGGAGGAGAAGGAAACCACACTCACTACAATTCCAGTCTCACATAGACCTACCACGACAGCAAACCAAACACATAAACACACAAAAGCATACTCGGAGGCTCTAAATAAAAATCTGCCTAAGCAGCAGAGACCTCCAAAGCAGACACCCAAGCAACCGCTACCCCAAAACAAAACACGTGCAACACATAGCTCACAAAGCCAGTGTGCTGAACAGTCACAGCCCTTAAGGCTAAACAACACACCTGATACACATGTAATAGGTGACTCTATCGTCAGGCACACTGACATCCCGCTCACCAGGCTGAACAAGAAGAAGGGCACGGTGAGCTGCCTGTTGGGCGCTAGGATCCGCCACATAACACAAGCACTTAGGTCACTCCAAGGCAAGTACAAATATGACTCAGTCATTGTCCATGCTGGTGTGAATGACCTGAGACGTACCTCCCAGGACTACATGAAAAAAGACATAGAGGAGCTCTTTGATCATGTAGCCCAGGCCGGTATGACCCTGACCTTGAGTAGCATCTTACCCTCACCAAGAATGATGCCACAGTATAAAGACAAAATGATCAATTTTAACAATTGGCTTAAGTATTGGTGTCATTCAAAGGGGAACCAATGCCTGCTCGACAAGCCACGATGCTTCTCTAGGGATGGCTTGCACCTGTCACCCCTGGGCTTTCGGATATTGGCAAAGGCTCTTGCTACCCCCATAGTGCCTTTTTTAGGCAAGGCTCAAAAGACAAACCCACCTCCATAGGTATCACAAGGGATAAGAAACTAAGAGTAATGCTACTCAACGCCAGAAGTCTAAACCTCAAGATGCAGGCACTCAAAACTCTCCTTAGCATGGAGAACATCGATATCTGTGCAGTAACAGAAACCTGGTTCAAGGCTCCCGAGAGCACCCCAGCACTACCAGGTTATACCTTATACCATGCTTTTTGGCCCCAAAACTTGGACCGAACCACAAAAGGAGGGGGAGTATAAATATTCGTCAAAGATACTCACACCTCCAGGTTAGTGGCACAGCACGAAGCATCAGAGACTATCCATGTGCAACTAACAGTGGGTAAAACTGCCTTCCAGTTTATAGCCTGCTACAGACCACCCTCCCAAACCCAGGAACCCCACTCAGCCTTCCTGAAAACACTGGAAAATATGAAGGTCCATTATATTGGGCGACTTCAACTACCCAAACATAGACTGGGAGCATTACTGTAGCTCCAGCACCCTAGCCCAAAGGTTCCTAGAATTTATAAACTCAAATGCTATGGAACAACTTGTTACCACTCCCACAAGAGGGGAAAACATACTGGAACTGATCATCACCAACAAGGGGACTCTATGCTCCAGACCAGAAGTGTATCCCTCACTGGTAAGATCAGACCATAAACTAATCTCACTAGATATTCACATCCCGACCCCACCCCCTGCCCAGAAAACCACAGTGAAAAACTTCTCTAAAGCAAATTTCACACTCCTCAAAACAGAGGTGGAATCCTTCAAAGCCCCCGGGCCTGTGGAAAATATGGCCCAGACCACAGAATCCTTTATAAACGCATTCTATGAATACCTTCAGGAATGCATGGATCATGCAATCCCAAATAAAACCAAGACCCAATCCTCCAAAGGCAGACATCCTGTCTGGTGGACCCAAGCCATAAACAAACTATACAATAGAAGGAGGAAGCTACTAAATGATAGAGCAAAATCCCAAAAAGGGAAGGCATCTCTGATCAGTATTAGCAAAAAACTATGGGCACTCATAAAATTGTCTAAGGCCAGCTTCGAGAGAAAAATTGCACAGGACACTAAGGATAATCACAAGGCTTTCTTTAGTTATGTTAGGAACCTGGGTGGGAATTCCCAGATATGCTCAGAATTAGTCCAAAATGACAAAAAATACACCGAACCCACAGACATTGCCAACATCCTAGCTGACAGGTTCAGCGCAAACTTCCTCCCCACCAAAGGGCAAATATCTATCCCAGCAGAGTGCTGCCCCCCTGACATCTCAGATGCTCAGGTAAGAGCCGCCCTCTCCAAAGCAAAAAACACAGCATCAATGGGACCAGACGGTGTCCCGGGCTGCGTCCTACATGAACTCCAAGAAGAGCTAAACCCAAACATAAGAGTGGCGTACAGCAACAGTGGTCCCTCTCCACAAAGGTGGTGCCTCAACGGATCCTGGAAACTATCGCCCCATAAGCCTGACTAGCTTGGTCTGCAAAGCTATGGAAAGGATCATCATGGACCTCATAAATAAAGATATTGGGGACCTACAGACACTGGATCCTACCCAGTTCGGCTTTGTTAAGGGCAGATCCTGCCTCTTAAACCTGGTCGATTTCTTTGAAACAGTCACCAAGGCCATTGACGAGGGGAAGGTGGTCCACACAGCCTACCTGGACCTCGCAAAAGCCTTCGATACAATACCCACTCGGGCATTATAGATAAGCTCACCAGCTTAAATATAAACCCCTATGTCACTAGATGGGTTGCAAACTGGCTCAAGGACAGAACCCACATTGTTAGAATTGCTGGAGCCATATCAGACTCCAACCAGTTACAAGTGGCATCCCACAAGGCTCAGTCCTGGGACCTCTCTTGTTCGGTATATATTTCTCGGAGGTACAGGCCAACACGGAAGGACTGTGGCTGACCAAGTTTGCAGATGACTGCAAACTGGGCACCATAATCGACTCTCCAGCCAACACAAGCATCCTCCAAAAGGGCCTCATAGAAACAGACAACTGGTGCCAGAGCCATGGCCTCAAGCTAAACGCCAAAAGCTGTATAGTCATCCCCTTTGGCAAAAACAAAGTGCCCACAAATTACCACATAGGTGGTAATCCATTAAGTACAGAATAAGTAATTAGGGACCTGGGGACCCAAGTTGATAGCAATCTCTCATTTGACAACCATGTGGCCAAAGTGGTTAGAAAAACATTTTATATAGCCCACCTAATCATGAAGGGATTCACATCTAGATCAGGGGAGGTCATCGTGCCTCTTTACTCATCCCTCATCAGGCCCATAATTGAGTACAATGCCCCTTTTGGGATGTACCTTACCAGACACCTGCAGCAACTGGAAAGACCCAAAAGTACCTCACAAAGAGGATCAAAGGGCTCAAACAGATGCCATATACTGCCCGGTTAAAGAAACTCCAGTTCTACTCAGTGGCATACCGCCTGCTCGCTCAGAGGCGATCTGTGCCTGACGTATAAAACCATGTCCAACCTGGAATTAATGGACATGCTGCACCTCAGAAAATCCAAATCCCATCGAGCTACGCGCTCGAGAGATTTGAACCTCAGCACTGAAATAAATAGGACATGCTGGAGGGACAGATTCATAACCCAGAGGCTCCCGTCACTCTGGAATAAAATCCCAGTCCAGGTTAGGCAGAGTCCCTCATTGACTCTCTTCAAGAGGAATCTTGATGAGTGGATGGGAGATCATAGGTTTACCCCGGGTATCACTTCTGTGTCACTGTTAGACAGAGGCACAGTATACTAACCTCGAAAAAGGGCATAGCAAAATTAATTTAAAATGGGTGGCGAAAGCCAAACACACTCTGGCTAGGCTTATAAATGCCCTAGGGCAGATAGCCTAGTATGAACCTATGAACCTATGAACATATTATTCTCCTGTGCTCAAATGGTCAATTAGGATAAATTCTTTTGCAGACATGCCCTATTTGTAACATATGTAATCAGTTTACCTAATTTTAAGTCATCTGCATATGAACCACAGAACACCTCAGATAAAAAAGACAGATCTGAAACATACAATCTAAACAGGTATGGGTCTAGGACAGAGCCCTGTGGGTCACCCTGACTGTAACCAAGAATTTTACCTGTCTGGTTACTGTATGATACTTACCACGTCCTATCTGTAAGCCATACAGCTATCCATCTTATCAAGAGTACATCAGTACCTAGTAATTCTAATTTATTGATCAGTGTTTTGTGTATGAACATGACAAATGCTGAAGTTAAATGTATATGAATTACATAACCAACAATTTTACATTCATAGCTGTTATTATATTGTTATAGAACAATTACATCATATTACAGATGGTAATAGATCTATTTTTAACATATGCATGCTAATATATGGATGTTCTTCATGTTTCACTGTTGCAGTCATTACATTTGGGCTATCTGCTTGCAGGTAGCCCTCAGTCGGCCTGATTATCAAAGTCTTGGGTCCTGCGTCAGTTGCTGTCTCATCTTCCATGACGTCAGGTAGTCAGGGGTTTATAGCATGCAGCCGATGCCATTTTATCAGTCTTTCTTGCCATGTGGTGCCCAAAGCAGAAGCAGTTCGCAAGTGCCAGTCGGCCGACTCCTGAAACTTTCATTTTCGAGTTTCAGAACCGAAGTCTTCGACTAAAGCTAAGTACCCCATTGGGGAAACTTTTTCTTGCTCCTTACCGATGTCAGTAAAAGTTAATAATTGCATTATTGTGGAAAGCAAATACCTCATAAAGATTTTCATTCATACTATATTCCTTGCCTAGGCCCTGACCACGACGTACCTTGCTGTCAGTTTTGTGCTTTATTTAATCAGCGCATTATCCGTCGTCGGTATATTTTCACCTCTAAATATTTTGGTTTTCGGTTTAATTATCCAGAAATGTCATTGGTTAGCCATCCGACTACTGGGATTCTGAAAAAAACGCAAAAATAAAGACAGAGACAGGCCGCCGAGGTACAAAACTGCCAACGACGCTTCTCCTAAGCCAGTCGCCAGTTCGCAGGTACTCAATGAGGCGCTTTCGCGGCCACTGATACCTGCTACTTCTGATTCGCAGGCCTCTACTGAGACCCATTTGGAGTCCAGTATGCCGCGAGATGCTTCAACTATGGAACACGCGGATGTCTCTACCTTGGATGGGTCCGGTGCCGCTGTGCAGGCAGCGCCTTCTGAGGATGTATGCAGGCCTACGGACTTGCATATTAAACTGACGCCTCCTTCTTCACTTAGGCCTAAATCTCAAGCCATGCCTAAAAAAACAACGCCCAGACCACATGCTCAGACCTCTATGCCTAAAAAACAAATGATAAGAATGGCTGAAGATCTAATAACTCTAATCAGGGGAAGCCAACCCCCCCCCCTTCTAAGATGCCTAAGACTGAAGTTGTTTATAAATCTTCTGACCAGGATTCTGTTTTTTCTGTTTCTTCTGATGATCTGGATTTGCCCTTATCTACGTATGAGGATTCTGATGCAGAAGACTCTATTCCCCCTGCTTCCCCTTCAGAGGATTTTTCTTTTGGTGAAACCTTACATACTCTAAGGGAGCATTTCCACTGGGAAAGCCAGGATTTTTCTAATTCAAAAAAGAGGCTTAGGGATTTCTTACTCCTGCCTTAGCATAGGCCTTTAACTATTCCTCCTGTACTAGACATTGTTGAGGATGCCTTTTCGGAATCTAGTTTGGCCCCTGATTCCTTGCCTCCTGCTCCCAGAAAACCTGACAGATATTACAGGGTCCCTGAGTCACACAAGTTCCTTTTTTAAAATCCTATTGTGGATCCAGAGACTATTTCACAGGGGCCCAAGGGCATTAAGGCTTCTTCTGCTAAAACTCCTGCCCCTTCTGATAGAGGCTCCAGGGCGCTGGATAGATGGGGTAAGAAGGTTTACACTTCTGCAACCTTGGTCATTAGGGTTTTAAACTGCCAGTTTCATATGTTAAAGTATCAGCAACATGTTATTAGATTGCTTAAACAGAAAATGATGTTGATTCCTGACTGTGTGGAAAATAAAGAATTACAGGATTTAATGCATTGTGCTGAACAGGTTGGAAAACATACTTTGCAATGTGGATTTGATTCATTAGAGGCCTCTAGCAGGGCTGCTGTTACTGGGTCTGTGCTCAGAAGGCATGCTTGGCTTAAGGAGCAATCTTTGCCTGATCATGTTAAAGCTAAATTGCTGGATGCTCCCTTAAATCAGGCAACAAGGCTGAGGAAGTTCTTAAAAATGGAAGATAAAGCTAAATCTATGCAAACTGTTAAAGATTTCTTACAAGTTCAGCCTCCTAGATTTAGCAGGCACTGGCCCTCTAAGAATTGGTCCTTTCCAGCCCCTTCCAGGTCTTCTCAAGCCAAACCCAAACACAGCAGAAACCCCAGGTTTCAGTCCCAGGGGACACACAAGACTAAACAGTGGGGGGTTTCCACACCCAAATTAGGGAGTAGTAAGACTCCCCCCTATGGAAAACTGTCTCAATGACTTGCTTTTATAAATTCCAAGCACTTCCCAACTGAATGCACCTTTAGGCGAAAAGATTGGTCTGCAGGCCAAAAACTGGGATCTCATTACCCAGGACAAAAGGGTTTTAAATATAGTGTCCCAAGGATACAGATTTCACTTCCACACCTTATCAACACCAAGCGGGTGGCCAGATCTACCCCCAAATCAGTGGGCAGAGGCCCAAAATCAAGTACTCTCTCTTTTAAGCTTGGGGGCTATTCAGTTGGTACCAGAAGAGGAAAAGGGACAAGGTTTCTATCCGAGACTTTTCCTGGTACCTAGAAAAGGCAACACATGGCGTTCTATCCTGGACCTTTCTACTCTAAATACCTTTCTGGTGATTCCAAAATTCAAGATTCTGACTCTTTATCAGCTGCTTCCTATGCTGGGCAAAGATGCATGGCTGGCAACACAAGACTTAAAAGAAGCATACCTGCACATCCCTATCAGGGAGTCTTGCAGAAGATACCTATGCTTCAAAGCAGGCTACATGCATTATCAGTTCTCTGCACTGCCCTTTGGTTTATCACCAAAGGGTATTCACAAAGTGCCTAGCTCCAGTCATTGCATTTTGGAGGCAAAGAAATATTCAAATATACCCATACCTGGACGATTGTCTAATTCAGGCAGAAAGCCAGGACATACTTTTGAATCATCTGGCCTTTGTTCAAAGGGTATTGACTTGTCTGGGGTACACCATAAATGAAAAGAAATCACACCTGGTACCCTGTCAACAAATTATATTCCTGGGAGCAAGCTTGAATACAACTTCCCAAATGGCTTTCCTCATGCCAAAGAAACGGATTCTTTTGACAACCTACTTCAAACAAGTGTCCACAAAAGCCCAGTTATCTGCAAGGCAAATACTGCAAGCCTTTGGGGTTCATGGCCTCCTGCATTCTTCTAATTCCATATGCAAGACTGCATATGAGGAAACTGCAATGGTATCTCAAAAGCCTATGGTGTCAACATTCACAGGATCTAGAAGCAATGGTTCCTATCATACCTTCCCTATGCCTAGAGTTCCTTTGGTGGGCAGAGGCCTGCCTCCAAAACAAGGGACTACCATTCACACTACCCCCTGCCACCCAAACCTTGAGAACAGATGCATCAGACTATGCATGGGGGGCTCACCTGGCAGGGAAATGCATTCAGGGCAAATGGAACCCAAGTCAAATGCACCTACACATAAATCAAAAGGAAATGTTAGCTGTACAGAATGCTCTGACAGCCTTCAAGGACCACAGTCTTCCAGGGCAACTAATGGTAAAGATGGACAACACCACGGTCATGTGGTACATAAACAAGCAGGGGGCTACCCATTCTTACCCCCTCTGCAGACTAGCCATGGCATTGTGGAACACAGCCTTGAGCTACCAAGTGAATCTACAGGCTCAATTCCTGCCAGGAAAACTAAATACACTGGCAGATGGACTAAGCAGAAACCTTATGGACACACACGAGTGGAAACTGGAATCAAGGATTTTTAACATGTTGACAAGCAAATGGGGGAGCCCAGATATAAATCTGTTTGCCTAAACCCAGAACCATCAATTGGACAAATTTTGCACAAAGATTCCCCACAAACTAGCTTGGAAAGTGGATGCTCTGTCCTTCAGCTGGAAAAGCCTATCAGTTTATGCCTTTCCTCCTCTTCCTCTGCTCTCCAAAGTACTATTAAATATCAAACAGGACAAGCCAAGGACAATCTTAATTGCACCAGACTGGCCACGACAACACTGGTACCCCCTCCTGCACAGTGTGTCATGCTTGGCCCCATGGCACCTGCCTCAGGCTCCTTCCCTGTTGTCTCAGCAGGGGAACCAGATTCTGCACCTTCAGCTGCAAACCCTGAACCTAGCAGCTTGGCTAATTACCTAATCTCTCCTTTACCACCCCTCAGTAAATCAGTGATGGATATCAGTTTAGAGGCTAGGAGGCCTAGTACTAGAAAATTTTATGCTGCAAAATGGAAAAGATTTTGTACCTGGAACCAATCTCAAGGGATGAGTGCAGTAGTGCCCAATTTGCCTCAGATTCTACAATATTTGACTGAGATGTTTCATAAGGGCTTGTCCTTTTCCTCCATCAAAATCCATGCCTCAGCCATTTCAGCTCATTATAACAAAGAGCATCCCCTCTTCTCTCACCCACTGCTCAAGCAGTTCCTCAGAAGGCCCAAAAATTTAAGGCCACCCAGGAGAGCACCAACTCCTGCCTGGGACTTTAACTTTGTCTTGGAGAAACTCACTCTTCCTCCTTTCGAGCCAGCTGCTACTGCAGATTTAAAATTCCTTTCCTGGAAAACAGCTTTCCTTTTAGCAATCACTTTTGCAAGATGGGTGCCTGAATTACAGGCCCTTATGGCAGTGGAGCCTTTCATCATCTTTCATGCGGACAGGGTGTCCCTCAGAACCAATCCCTCCTTCATGCCCAAGGTGGTATCCAGTGTGGCTCTTAATCAGTCCATTCATTTGCCTACCTTTTTTCCTAACCCACAGAACAAAGGGGAATGGATACTGCACTCCTTAGATGTGCACAGACAACTTAGATTCTACTTGGACAGGACTAAAACTAAAAGGAAATCTGAACAGCTGCTGGTGGCATTTGCTGCAGGGACAGAGGGGAAAGCTATTTCAAAGCAAACCATTTCAAAATGGATAGGCCACTGCATTCATTTCTGCTATAAGCACCATGGAAAACCTATCCCACAGGGCATCAGACCCCATTCGGCCAGGACTGCATATACCTCTACAGCCTTTCTCAGGGGGCGTACCTACAAGGGACACCTTCTAAGCTGCTACCTGGAGTTCTGTACATACTTTCACCAAGCATTATCATTTGCCAATTTTCTCTAAATCCAGAGCTGGTTTTCTGCCTCTGCAGTCTTGCAGGGCCTTATAGCTGGTCCTAATTCTATTTAAATTCCTCCACCCAACCTTAGCTTTGGGAATCCACCCAAATGTAATGACTGCAATAGTGAAACATGAAGAACATAGTACAGTTGTGTACACTTACCATAAATGTAGATGTTCGAGTGTATTCACTGTTGCAGTCCTGGTTACCCTCCCTCCAGCCCCCTGACTTATATTGTCTATACCTCTATTCTTGTTTACTATGCTTAAAGCTTTCTGGTGTATTTGCTTTTTGTTGGAGGTGTAACCTTGTATATAATTGCTTCCCATTATGGGGGCACCTGACATCTGGGGCAAGAAAAACTGATAAAATGGCATTGGCTGCATGCTTTATACCCCTAACTAGCTGACGTCATGGAAGATGAGACAGCAACCGACGCAGGACCCAAGACTTTGATAATCAGGCCAACTGAGAGATACCTGCAAGCAGATAACCCAAATGTAATGACTGCAACAGTGAATACACTCGAACATCTACATTTATGGTAAGTGTACACATACCTCTCAACCTGGAAACATCAAAAATCTGGACAAGGCCCATGAAAAATAGGTACAAATCTGTACACTGATTAACATAAAATTTACATACATAATTATGTAACCCCGCCCACTACAATGGAACTGTGGGATACCAACTTTCAAATGCAAACTGAAGAACGGACAACCAAAATATGACACCAGAGTCCCCCTGCAGCCATTCCAATGTCCCACTACCTGGATATTTCACCCCATTTACCATTAACACTAATGTGTGCATACTGCTTTACTTCTGCAGTGATTTGTATTTCATTTTTACATTTTATAGCACAATGCACAAACATTAAAAGACATCTGCTAATTAAACAAAGCAATGCTGTCTCACAATGAAAACAAATTTGGCATTAAAACTTCTCTGCCCTTGAAACTCACATTCATTGAAAGAGCATTGAAACCCACACCACATCCAAAGAAAATGCAATGCAGCACACTTGTTAGAGCACATTTTAAATCTATTGTTTGAACATTTTTCCAGTAGGCAATGAAACAAAATGCATGAACCAATAAAGACAAAACTGCTCAATTTAGAACATTTCCATCATACAAGTCTACTTCTACACCCATACAATATATATATACATATATATATATATATATATATATATATATATATATATATATATATATATATAAATGACAGTAGTGTAAGCCATAGGCATCTTGCACAGCTTCTTGCACTTATTTTCAATTTCAGTTTTTTTTTTTTTTTGGGGGGGGGGGGCAAAAGGCCAAAAACATGGACACATTGTAAACATTGCTTGTATAATTTTGGAAAATTGCTAGAATAAAATGTTCTATCACCACCATACATTTCACTGCAAAGTCTTGATCCCAGAACCCTGTGTACTACAGTCAGAGCAACGTACCACTATGTCAAATCAGCAGTTTCCTGTAAGATAGGAAGACTGAAACTTAAGTGGCTATCATTTAGTGAATTCAGTTCTCACTTCTCACCATAGCTCTCAAACTCTTAGCCCAAAAAACATGGACAAAGCCAATAATGGGGTAATACAGAATTCAGTTCTCACTTCTCACCATAGGTCTCAAACTCTTAGCCCAAAAAACCTGGACAAAGCCAATAATGGAGTAATACAGAATTCAGTTCTCACTTCTCACCATAGCTCTTTCAACGTCCTAGCACAAAAAATATGGACAAAGCCAATAATGGGGGAATACAGCCCCAAAATAGGGACAAATTTCAAATACTTATCAACTTAAAAAATTGCTAGAATAAAAGGTTTTGTATTACCATTTATTTTCTGAAGAATGTGAAGTCTGAAATTCAAATGCCTGTCATTATTTAGGGAATTCAACCCTTCAGTGATTTCTTTGCCATAAAAATCCTGAAAAACACAGATTTTATGAGGAACAGATAAAACATATGAGGCATAAATTCACAAGTGGTGGTGGCTATGGACTTTAGGCTCTTTTTACCTTGTACCCAAGGTACAGGGTTTGAGCCTGAGTACCTCTAGCCACCAGATGTATTAAGATTGGGGCATTTTCTCACTCACACACCTGCCACTACCACTTCCATATCTCAGCTCTGAGAATTTGTAGCAAATATTTTGTATCTAAGCTCTAACTTTTCTGAAACATGAATCATTGTACAACAGAGCTCAGAAATTCAGTTACCATAGATCAAATATGTAAGATACCATATGGTCATTCACAGAATATACATTTATAAGCCAGCTAAAGGGATTGACAAATCTATAGCCAAAGACATTCATTTTTAGAGTATTTCTAATAATCATGGCACAAACTCTCCGCTTGGCTCTCAGTAAGAGTAGTAGACAGTGTCGTTTCTTAGACAGGATAAACAAGTGTCTGGGGTACTCCTTTAGGACAGTTGGTTGTTCAACTGTTTTTTTTTTCATATTTTCATGATGACTCAGCAGGATTTGTTTTTTTTTTAAACAGAAATAAATGTCAACTGAAAGAAACATTAATTTTATGCACAAACACTTAAATGGCTGAAATACTTAAGAACAATTTTAACAAGTGATCAAAGGAACTGTAAGATGCCTAGCCATATATGTGCCTTAGTAGACACACTGAAAAGTTGTTGCTGTTGCTTAATACATTGATATGATGAATTTTGTGCAGTAAGTCCACGTTGTACAGCCCAAATATTTTTTTCCACAGCTTGTCTACACAGTACATGCAGTCTAAATATTTTCTGCATATCATATCTACAAAACTGATTGTATTATTTTACAATTATTCACTTTTTATAAGTTCCTCTGGGTTAGAGACAACAGTTCTTTATTGTAAAAAAAAAAATGTTAACTTCAGGATTGTAGTTAATTTACATGGTTATTATAATAATAGAATGCAAACTCCGTATATCGCAACTTCGCAGCATTCAGTTCAAAACGCACTTCCGTTCAATAACGGCCAACCAGCCAGAAAATGCAACAGTTTAATGATTCTGCAACTAGCCATCAATAATAGACACTGTCTGTTCAAGCACAACTTGCAACCAGCCAGAAATGCAGCAGTTTAACTGTTCAATAACGGACACTTTCTGGCTTGCACCTCGCCTACCAGCCAGAAACTGTAGCAACCAAAGAAAATGACACACTCACACACACACAGTTTAAGTGAAAACAGTACCTTATTTGCAGAGCAGCTTTGCAGCAGTTGTTTGTTTCCCCAAGCAGCACCTCCATTCTGAAAAATAAGCTTGCAGAAAAAGTTAAATAAACTCTCGCTCTGTCCTTGCAGGTTTAAACTCTCTCTATGTTCGCCCAAACCTCTGTTCCTTGCTGTGCACAGTGCACTCCATTCAGAAAAATAAACTTACCGTGCAGAAAAGTAAAATAAACTCTCTCTCTCTATTGCTGCATTCATGCAGAAACCTGGAAAGCTCAATTCCCTCGTTCTTTACATCTCTCCATTCAAACAGCCAGAAAGCTAATTTCTGACAGGCTGATGGAGCTAACGTCATCACGCACATAATGACATCAGCTGAAAAGCGCGAAATAAAAAAAATTAGAAATAAAGCTAGAAAAAAATCGGAAATGAAGGGGTGCCACTCGGGAATCGTGGCACCCCATTATTTGGACCCCCAAAACTAATTTTTTACCGAGTAATTCGGTATGGTTGGGAGGTATGTGTGTACACAACTGTACTTTTCAAGTCCCAGCCTTTCTAATTCTGACAATAACTTATTGAATATTACCTTCTCCATTATTTTTCCACAACATGAAAGTAGATGTAGACGTAAGAGTCAGTATGCATGTTTCCAGTCTTGAGGAATCTCCCCATATTTATATGACCTAGTAAATAATAAATATAATGGTACTGTAAGTCCTTGCCCAAGTGTTCTCAGATCATTATAACTAATTCAGTCTCCTCACCGAGCTTTGTTTGGATTCAGTTTGCATAGTTAGTTCTTTTTCAATATAATATAATTTGTTTTCAGTATCTGAGTTTACCTGGATGTCACTTGGACAACTTATCGCTCCCTTTGTGGAGCCAAACTATTTTGCATAAGATTTTGTAAATATGCCTATAATCTGTTATGTCTGATAATGAATTTTAGAATCTACACACAAATTTGAGGCTACTTTTGAAACATTTAGTTTACTTGAAAAATAAATTAGTGAAGTATAGAAAAAAGCTAATTTTCACCATGGAATTTGTATATATTTTTTTCAGAACGTAGGACTGCAGTTATGGAAGAAGAAACTAAGCAGTTCAGAACATCTGACAGAGGAGCTTGAGCTAAATATTTTTTTTCTGATTGTAATTAAGTGCTTGAGACTGGCTAGAAACCGGTCACCAGCAGAAAACCTCAGGGATCCTTGATGGGTCCACTCCTAATTGTCATCTACTTCTCAGAAGTCAAAGCTAATGTCAAGGATATCATAGATTTTCCCCATGACACTAACATCCTGCAAGATGTTATAACACAGACAAATGACTGTTACCACCATCATAGTTTAAAACTCAATGCCAAGAAGTACGTTATAGTGCCCTTTGGGAAAACGTCCATACAACCTAATTACCACATCGATAAAACACCCCTAAGAGCTGACCTGGTAGTTGGGATCTTGGAACATATGTGGACAGTAATCCGGCCTTCAACCAGTACTCATCCAAGATAGTAAGAAAGTTATTATCTGTTGCCCAACTTATAAGTAAGGGTATGGAATACAGGTCCAAAGAATGTATACTACCACTTTACTCGGCCATTATCAGACCCATCATTGAGTACAATGCCCCCTTCGACATGTACCTGACCAGCCATTTGCAACAGTTGGAACACCCACAGAGGTTCCTCACCAGGGACATCCATGGTATTAGCACACTGTCCTACACAAATCACCTTAAGGTCCTATCTCTGTACTCAGTCTTCTACAGGTTACAGGGAGGTAATGTATGCCTGACATATAATGCATTCTCACATCCAGTCCTGATGGAGCTTTTGCACATCCACAAAACAAAAAGCACTAGAAATACTAAATCTAAGAATTTAAACTTTACCCGTGACATAAATAGCACATGCTGCTGTGGCAGATATGTTAAACACATTCACATGACATGTAATAGACTCCCCATCCATGAGAAGCAGAGTTAATCTCTGACCCTATTCAAATGTAACCTTGACAATCAGATGAGAAATTGTAATTTCACGCCCAGTCTGATCCCCATGTCTCTAATGGACAAAGGTAGACAGAAAGCAAAATATTGCCTAACATACCCCCACATGCACACGCATAAAGCCATTAGCCACCTCCAAACTAACATACCCCTTATATTAGACACCCAAGGTACATGGGGCCACACAATTGGGTTGGATTGCATAGCTAGGCTTATAAATGCGCTGGTGGTCTTTAGCCTAATATGTACCTATGAGCCTATAAAAAAATATATGACAAAAGAAATGTATGGACACGGGGTAGGAGGCATTGGTGACATTTGATGTGCAAGAGAGAAAAATGCAGCATATTTCAAATGTCATAACTGTTAATGGGAATCACGCAAAAGTGGGGCAACCTAAAGTATGTTTTTTGAGGGGATGAGAAGCACTTGGTGCAAGATTAATATAAAAAATGATGTGATCAATGTGGGGAAAGGGGATATACCAAAAAAATTGTAGGTTTGAGTGTAGAAAATGCAATGAATTTGGACATTTTTGGTTCAGTTGTCCCTTACTAGAAAAGGAAAGGTTAAAAGAAGAAGAGAATATTTCAGACAATCTGACCATAATATAGCTGAAGATAATGGTGGAAAAATATTATGAAGGAGATAGCTGAAGAAGAAAATGTAACTAGTATGAAGATAGATGATGGGAATAAGGTAGAAAATATTTTACATATTGATTATATAAAACTAGATATGCAGCACTATAAAGTCAAGAAAGGGAAGAGGGGAGATCTGAAACAAGAGAACAAGAAGAAAATGATGATAAGTTATTTGGAGGGAAAATATGGACAAGTAAAAAAAAAAAAGAAAAAAATGAAAATAAAACAGACAAAAAAGCAAAAGAGATAACCTAAGAATATTAGCACCAAATGTAAGCTGCAAAATGTTATTAGAGGTGTGGTAGTGACTGAATGGTGTAAAATAAGTAGGGAGGTAATAGGTTTATTAGATATAAGATGTGTGAAGGAAGGAATAGGAGTGAGGCAACTGGATTAAAAAGATTATATGGTACTTAGAGAGTAATATGTGTTCAAGAATAGGGTTTTTAAAGTGATGGGATAAGGATAATGGATGTGATGGTAGTAGTGCCTGGGAGAGTAATATGTGATATAAGGCAAAAGGAAAGATGTACAGGGATAATTGTAGTTTATGTATACAACTGTGACAACCGTGCCCCTGGCCCAGCAATCAAGGAGCCTCAATCCTCACCACTAATACCAGGGAGGACATCTCATATAAGAGGAAAGGATGATAAATACACACAGTAAAGTACAATTTCCCTTAAGTGCACATAGAGATCACATCAGTCTGGGGCCGGTTGCTCCCTTGCTCTTCAAGTCCCCAACAAGACTCTCCACTGGCACAGCTATAGGGCCCAGATCTCAGCCTAGCTGGCAAGCTAACCTCCAGTACCCTCTCTGTACCACCAGTGATTCATGTCCCTGCCCAGGTAGCTGACACACCACACACAGTTTGAGATAAGTATTTATACAACTTCACAGGCGCTCCTGGGAAAGGCTGACACGGATTCTCCATCTGTGCCCCTTTAACCAGACTATACGGTAGTAATTTCTGCCACCACCAGCTAATACTTATCAGCTACCCAAAGGCCCTTAATAAGGTGTCCAATTATCACTGTGTAATATTGTTATCCAATTGGTAATGTGACTATTCAGTCTAAAGCTTATTAGAGTGGCTTATTACAATAAACTCTATAAATATGCAATGTACTCTAGAGCTTACTTATCTCTACACAAACCAGCCACAGGTAAAAGGTTTTAAAAATATTTAATAATAAATAATTAAAAACACAAGACAATACTACTACATCACAGTGATAGCTAAGAGTTCAGAGATCACACAGAAATTTAAAATAATACAGAAGGACAGGTCTGATGTCAAAGAAAAAACACGTAATCTAACTTTCTAATCTTTTGCTATTCTTAAGAGAAAACACAGTGCTACAATTCTACTTACATACATATAGAGCATAAGCAGTGCTAGGGTTGATGGTCCAAGACAAAATGCTTATAGTCTGTCTCTCTCAGCAATAGTTTTTAAACTCACTAATAAACATTTCTGCTAAGGCCCTCCCAGATTACCTCATTTTGACACTTTGGTTTTCCCAGTATACACATTACATCATTTTGACACTTAGTCTGCAGTTCCCAGGCCAACAAACTGCATTATTTAGCAATCTAACACCTGCTCAGGAAACTACAACAATAAAAGACATTTCACTTGTACACTCTAGCAATTATTCCCTAAGTTAAGACAATAGAAAGAATGTGTTCAGCCATCCGCTTTGGCACCACTATTTAGATAATTCTAACTTTAAAGAACATTTGAATGCTTGGCTTAGTTTTCCTTACAGCTGAGGGGAATGTTGCAACAATCTTGAAGTTCATATTTTACAGTGTTTTCTTTCATTTAAGAACCCAAGCCTATATTTTACATTTATATATACAAATGATAGAATTATGTATCAAATTCTATTTGACTAGGCTGGCAGCCTTCTCCCATCTTCCCCCAATTTTCACAACAACAATATGATGTAGAGAAAAAAAGATATTTGAACACCTTAAAAAATGTTTTCCTTGATTATTATGGTGGGAGGTTTTAACTGCTATCTAGGAAAAGAGAGGGAAATAAAAGATATTAAAGTAATACAGAAGCTGTAAGATATAGAGGGTTCATAAATGTATGAAAGAAGCAACATGTGGGGTAGAAATGGCCATGTTTTCAGATCATAAGGTGATATGGGCTAGAAAAAGGGATGATAGGGAAGTAATAAAAGAAGGGGAGGGGATAAAAAGACTCACTGCTGAGATTGCTTAATCAAATGAGATGAAAGAATACATAATTTTATAGGAACAGTATATGACAATGACTGTGCATTATGAAAACTGGACAGACTGGCGGAGTGCTTATAAAGAAAATAAAATAAATATTATGATTGCTGAAAAAAGACTGAAGCAAAGGAGTATGAGAGTGTATAATAAAATTATAAAAAGACATGAAAGCATAGAACCAGTTGATGATACAATAAGAGAAATAGAAAGAGTTGTATGAAAAAATAGACAACAAGTTAAAACATGTTGCTTGCTCAATTTTTTTAAATGAAAAAATAGGAAGTTTCACCATTTTGTGAAAAGAGGTAAAAATAAAAACAGGAAGAATGGATGTAGTGTTTGATGAAGGAAATATTAGATATAAGCAGAGAGAAAGTGTGGAAAATTTGCTGGTAGAAAATATGAAGAAGAAACAGGAGAAGAAGTATGGATTATAGAAAAAATCTGAAAATGTTAGTTCTGTAGAAAAAGATTGCTATGAGAGAAATAGAAGAAATAATAAAAGAAGTAGTGACAAATCAGCACCAGGACAAGATGGATAAGGTTATGAATATTATAAAGAAATGAATGAAAATTAATAATTAATTTTCTGTAAAATATTAAATGACTGTGAAGAGAAATACATAACAGATGAAGGTATTTGTGGTGGAGTAATTTAGTTCATATGAAAAAAAGATGAGAGAAAATATATAAATAATTGGAGAACAATAACACTGGGAAATAAAACCTATATAAAATCTGTATGAAAGTAAGACAAAAAAAGAATGCAGAAGATTTTGGATGAAGTCATAGGAGAATGAGGTTTGGAATCAAGGGGAGAGGGGTGAAGAAAATATTAATAGTAAGAGAAGTAACAGGTACGAGTTTGAAAGAAAATAAGGAAGTAAAGTTGATGACATGATGTGGAAAAGGTGTCTGCAAAGGTTAGTCATGAAGCAATGTGGAAGATTCTAGAGACATATGAGAGAGAAGAAAAAAATGTATTATAAAAATATGTTATGAAATCTCATAAATGAAAGGTATGGTAAAAGGATGGATGGGAGAAAAGGTAAAACTTAGGAGAGGAGTTAAACAAGGATGTTCATTTAGTTATGTATCTGTCTTTACTAGTAATGAATACAGTAACTCAAATATGTATGCATGAAATGAAAGAAGCAAAATTTGAGATGGGAAATGAGTTGTAATATTGATTTGTCTGTCCTATGCAGATGATTTAGTGACTGTGGCTAAAAATAAGATATGGATAAGTGATGTTGTAGTACGAGTGGAGGAATTATTAAATAAAGCTGGGTTACAGTTAAGCAAAGTAAAAAGCAAATAGTTTGGAAAAAGCTAAGAAAATAAGTAGAATATATTATACTAGGAAGGAAACAAGTGTGTTAGGAGTGAAATTTGGAGAGTATTAATATGTAACAGAACAGTAAACAATTTTGCAAGAAAAAATGGAGAAGTTTTAATTTATTGTTTAACAAAAGTGTATGTGTTAAATATGCACATATTAGGAAAACATGTATATTTAGGGGGTGTACATGTTTCCAGCTAAAATACAGGAAGAGGTGTTTTATTTCATTTAGAGATCAAGACTGAATCCATTAAAAAGAGGGATGATATACAATAAAAAAGAAGGATATCTGAATCTAAAAAAAATCCTACAATGTACTTCACATCCATGCATTTTTTCTAAGTAATAAAGAAAGTGAGAGAGAGAGAGTTCCTAATGATGGGGAAAATGTTATATGAAAGGTGAAGAAATATAGAAATATGAAAGAGAAAAAATAAACAGTAAAAGGAAAGACTATGAAAACGTAAAATTATGGAAGATAAAAATCAACGAGAGTGGTGAAAACAGAAAATTATGGTTTAGCAATATTATGGAGAAATGCTGTATGGTATATCCTTGGATAGAATTAAAAGAAGATGTAAAAATGCTGTAAAGAATAGAGGGAAAATATTTGAGAACTTTTATGATGCAGAGGGTTTCCTGTAGAAAAGAAATTGTTGGATAAGTTACTAGTTAGAGGTAATATGAAATATAAGGTAATGAAAGAAGGAAAATATGATGAGTGTAATGAGGAAGAAAAAAAACATTATTTTTGAATGTTAAAATGTGAACAGTTTTTGAGAAGTTTTTAAAAAGAATATAAATGGGAAGAATTTAAAATATAACAATGGGCATGATATTATATGGTAAATATGAGAAAGAAAAATGTGAAGTTGATCACTAGAACAAAATATTGCTTGTAGCAATCTGGAGATTATGGGAAAGAATATGTGAATGATTATTGTACAATAAAAATAGAGATGATAAAGGCATGCTAGATGAAATAAAAAGATGGTTGTGGGGATATATAAAGACATTTTAAGGAATAGTTCATGTTACCATACAAAAATCATTTTTTGTGTTTTTTTCCTGAAAAGATGAAAAATAGAAATTGTTTTTTTCTGTATAGATTATATGTTAAGGTGAAGAAAAAATTTAAAAAATGACAAGGTATGTTATGAATATGAATGTGCAAATAATGTAAAGAAGTGAAAATAACAAAAGATGTAAATAAAGCAATCCCTACTCGTCTTGACAATTGCCATGAGGTCTTTTACATCCACCTCAGCTTCCACCAACGCAGGCAGATGGGACCCTGGCTTAATGTCTTATTCAATGGATAGCACACTCAAGAGTGCAGCACCTTCCTTATACGTACTGGAAATGTGCACTCCCTCCTCCTAAAAACAAAATGTTTTACCGTCTCCTCTAAACTATCATTATATCTTACATTTGTTCTTCTAGCCCAGACTGTGACTGAAACATGTCTGTGAGAATTAGTTGAATTTCTTGGATCACAATTTATTACATAAATGCAATACATAGTTAATGAATCCATTCATCCATCCACAACTCCTTTTGCCCATCTTTGCACATGGGATCAGGGTGTCACTTCAACAGTGGTAATCATCTAGAGCCAAGTTTGCATTGATGGGTGGCTAGCTATCCCATGGTAGAATAGGGTTAGTGAATGATTAAATAAAAAAATATTTAAAATCAATGTGGGAGTTGTTCTACACATTTTGCTTCTGTTGTACCTTCCACTTTAATGCAGATTAAAATATAAATACATTGAAGTTAGCACCAATCATCTTTGCAAATCTCATGATTTGCTTCAAGGGCACTGGCATTCATATTTTTCAGCAAAGTATGTAGTTTTGGCATTAGACGACATTTTGTCTGTTGTTTTTCAAAATGTAGCTTGTAGAAGCATTGATTTGTCTTTCATGTGGCATTCCATCTGTTATGTGACAAGGTTTCAACTTACACAGAGATGAGTATTCGAAAATGTGTTTTCATGTACTTTTCTCCATACGTGCGGATCAACGATCGTAACTGATTTAATATGTGTTTGAGACATGGATGCTAAAAAATTCACCTCGAGAGCAAAATTTGATAGGTGAATCTTGTCATTCCTGTTGACAACATATAATATAGGGTTATGAGTGCCGACCCACTAATAATTCTTTGTAATGTTTGGAGATTTATATTTTTCATGTATTTCAAATCAATCAAAGCTAAGATTTAAAAAAATGTGATGTGTTGTTCTAGGTTTGAATGTCAGCAAAGCAGTGGGGAATTGGATGATGTCTTTATGCATTCCCTGTCTAAGGGAAGCAGCTGTAATCAAAGTACTGTATGCACTTTAGCAGATTGCAAGCAGGAATGGGAACTGAAATAAAGCTGTTTCATGCCCTGCTGCTGCTACTTACTGGTCAGCACTGTCTGTTTTTATTGCAGTCCTGACCTTAATGCATAGGGGTGCATAACAGTTGTTAAGCATACCTCTACACATTGTTAAGGTCAGGACTCATGCTATAGCAACACTAAACCAGGATGTAATTTAGCCTTTTGTTGTTGTTGTTGTTAGAGTAATCACTGGGCTCCATGCATTATGTTTGGTTCCATTCTTACATTTCAAACAGGCTAACCTCTGCTTATACAAAACCTTATCTAAGGACATTTATTATTTGCTTTCTTTGTTTGTTTTTCTGAACTTTCTTTGTTTCCTGGTTGGTTTTGGTGGCACTTCATATGGTCCCCAGATAATTGCATTAACCAGGATAATAAAAAAATAAATCAGGTATTTACCTGTAATTAATAAAATAATGTATAATTTACTGTGGCTGAGTCAAGCAGAATATTGGTTTGAGTCAAACAGGGAACTTTGTGATCATTAACCTCAGAATGTTTTGGTTGTATTCCATACATTTTTTTAGTGTTCAAAGAGCTGCGGTTCAGGACTCAGGGAACGACAGGTGATATGTGCAGATAATGATCGCAACTTTTATGGACCTGAAAACTGCAATGAAAGAGACCGTCCTGCTATTGTGGAAAAATGTAACACTCAAAGCTGCTATCTACCACAACGTAAGTATTTATAGTTTCTAAAGTGCACATATATACAGATAGAATAATAGATATATAGATATATAGATAGATTTAGATCTCAATATATAATTTAGATCTCAATATATAGAAAGATACATAAATACTAACATACATACTGTTGTACCATATGTCTACCACTTGTGAATATTGTCCCTGAACATGGGACATTAGTATCACTATGGGTTATTCCTGGGCAGAAAAAGAAAATCAAATCAGTAAATCTTCTTAATTTTTAATAGTTATTTTTATGTTTTTCATATGTCCAGAATCCATGCAGTAAAGATCAGCACTCCAAGATGTCTAGAAAGCCACATGGTCAATGACACACTGGGTGAGAAAAACAGAATTAGACTGCATATATTGTTTTGACCATGTGTGCATTTTACCATGTGTGCATTTTTTCTAATTTATTCATTAACTAGATAAGTGAACTTGTCTTTTGACGAACCTTTTTAAGACAAGAAGAGCTCCAAGGGCAAGGGTAAAAGCAATATGTAGATACAGTTTAGAGGAAGTAATTTAACAAGCATATTCCTGGAAACTGGAATAGAAAACCTACTAAGGCAACATATGAATAACACTGGCAGTAACTGGTAATCAGGACTGGATTCCAAAGACTGGAGTTGTAAGGAATAAAGTTTATTTACATGAGGGACATACCTCATAGTGAGGTACACTTAAGAAGTATGCTGGCTTCTCTGTCTACTTTAAGTTCAGCTTTACATTTCCTAATCATAGGATCATAGGAAGTTACTAGGCTATTGGCCCTGAGGCCCTTACAAGCCAAGGCAAGAATTTAGCCCATGTTCCAACAAGTCAGCACCCTATACCACTGTGCAGCAGGGACATAGGTGGAATCCCAGGGGTGTATTTTCTGTTCCCCATCCAGTTATCTAGGTTGCGCTTAAAAAGGTTTAATGAGGTACTCTGCATAACATGGAGGGGGAGTCTATTCCACAAAAGGGGGAGTCTCTGGGACACAAATCTGTCCCGTCAACAAGTCCTATTGATGTCACACACAGGTTGAGGTCTCGTGTGTGGGTTACTCGAGTGGACCTTGACTTGGGGATATGCAGCAGTCCCATCAGGGGTCTGAGATTGTTTTGTATGCCAGACAAAGGTCACCTCTGAGGAGTCTGTAGGAGACTGAGTAGAGGAACAGGTTTTTTAGCCTATCTGTGTAGGGTAGATGTTTGAGGTCCTGGATTCTTCGAGTGAAGAATCTATGTGGTGTCTCTAGCTGCTGCATGGGCTTTGCAAAGTACATGCTGAAAGGGGCATCTTATTCAATAATCAGTCTTATAAGGGAAGAATACAGGTATGTTATGACCACCTTGTTCCTGGATGAGATACCCTTACTAATGAGGTGGGCCATGTAGAACGCATTCCACACAACAGAGACAATATGGTGGTCAAAAGTCAGTTTGCTATTAACCTGGGTTCCCAAGTCTCTCACGACTGATTGCTTGCTTAGTGCCTTATTATCAATGTGATAATTTGTGCGGATGTCATTCTCCCTAAAAGGGATGATGATGCATTTTTTGACATTCAGTTTGAGGCCACATTTCTGCCACCAGTCATTTGTTTGGGTGAGACCCTCTTGGACGATGTCCACATCACTAGGGGAATTGATGACAGCAACCAGCTTGCAATCTTCTGCAAACTTGGTCAGCCATAGCCCACTAGATTTGGCCTGCACCTCTGAGAAGTATATCCCAAACAGCAGAGGCCCAAAGACCGATCCCTGGGGTACACCGCTTATTATGGGTCTACTACTTAAGGTGGTTCCCCTGTTTTGACTAGGTGGGTTCTATCATTAAGCCAGTTTGCTACCCCTCTGGTAACATATGGATTGATGACTAGTTAAGAGAGTTTATCTGTTATACCTGAGTGGGGAATAGTATCGAAGGCCTTGGCCAGGTCAAGGTAGGTTGTGTGCACCATCTTCCCTTGTCTATGACCTTAGTGACTGTCTCAAAGAAGTCGACCAAATTTAACAGGCATGACTTTCCCTTAACAAAACCAAACTGTGTCAGATCAAGTGTCTGGAGGTTGCCAATGCCCTTGTTAATGAGGTCCATGATAATCCGCTCCATGGCCTTGAAGATCAGGCTAGTTAGGTTGATGGGTCTATAATTTCCTGTCTCGGTGGATGCTCCACCTTTGTGGAAAGGGATGACGGGTGGCTGTCCTCCACTCTGCTGGGACAAAGCCGGTATTCAGGCTAATGGTGCTGCATGTTCCTGCCTAATTTCATGTAGGATGCAGCCTGGGATGTTATGGGGTCCCATGGAGGCTGTAGTTTTTGCCTTTGAGAAGGCAGTGATGACTTGCTCCCTAGAGATAAGGGGGGCAGGTTCTGGGGATGTCCTGATTTACTGATGGGGGGGGACAGAGAAATGAAGTTTTCACTGAACCTGTCTGCTAGCAGGTTGGCTATATTTACAGGGTTTGTGTATGTGGTGTCCTTGACCACCAGTTCTAAGCAGATCTGGGTGCTTCCCTTGAGAATGCGGACATGTGTGGCATCAAACTGTTCTTTGATTACTTCATGTCCAGTATTGTAAGGCAGTCCTTTTTCATTCCACAGCTTACAACTAAAAGTATGGTTATAGTTATTCAAGGTTTCAAGTTTCTCCTTTTTCAGGAACTTTAATGACATGTGCGTTTCAACATATGGGCTTATAGGTTCATAGCTTCATAGGTACTTACTACTTAATAGGCTATTGATCTGTGAGGATTTTAGAAGCCTAGCCATACATTCCCATGGTAGTTTTTCTTGTTTAGCCCTCATATTTTGTGTATGTATAACACAAAGGCAGACTGAAAAGGGATATATTGAGACATCACTTGTTGCCCCATCCATAAAGGACCTGGGTGCTAAACTGGGGGTGAATTTTTGGTTTCCCATCCAGTCATACAAATTACATTTGAATGGAGTAAGAGAAGTACTTTTCTTTATGTGGGGTGGAAGACGGTTCCATGGAAGTGGTATTATCTGCTGTACATGCCTATCCCTCAAATATGTCCTATGTATGTTGCAAAATGAATTGAGATCCCTTGAGTGGGTGTTTCAATCCCACTGGACTTGCTAATGTGTAATAGGTCTGACTAGATAAGGTCTGTTGAGGCTGTATATGTGAGACAGAGGTTATCTCTTAGAAGCCTGTGTTATACTGAGAAGGACAAGACTTTGAGATGGTCTGCATAGTTTCGTTCCAGCTGTGACAAGTGCTTGGACAGGTACATACTGAAAGGAACATTATATTCAATGACAGGCCTAATGGGAGACCAGTACAGTGAAATGATTACATTCCTGGATCTGGATGCCGTACGTTTAGTTGTAAGTTGTGCAATAAAAAAGGACTGCCTTACAATACTGGATACATAGTAATCAAAGAACAGTTTGATGCCAATATAGTTTCCAAGATCTCTGACTACATGATCATCTTTCAGGGATATTATCAATGTGATAGCTGTAAAGGGAGTCCTGCTTGCCAAGGAATACTATTGCACTTTTCTTGCCACTTACTTTTAGTCCATAGTTTTGACAACAGCTGTGGGAGTGGGAAATGCCCTCTTGGAGCATCTTGGTGTCCTCTGGGTAGTTTATAATGACATCAGGTTTATAGACATCTGCAGACATGGTCAGCCATAAATCCTTAACATTTTCTTTGACCTCTGAGAAGTAAATGCCAAAGAGAATTTGCCCAAGAACTGAACTATGGGGTATGTCACTAGTAACAAGTTTTTTGGAGGAGGTAGGGCCAGCCACCCTAATTTCCCGGGTTCTGTTTGTGAGACAATTTGCTATCCAGTGAGTTACATAGAGATTTACATTTAACTGGGAGAGTTTATGTACAATGCCTGAATATGAGAGGGTGTCGAATGCTTTTACACTTCGAGATATAAAGTGTGTACTGGTCTGCGCTCGTCCTTTGTTTCATTAACCTTCTCAAGGAAGCCAGCCAGGTTAAGTATGCAGCAATCTGCCCTTAATAAATCTGAAATGACTTGGGTCAAGAGTTTGTAAGTTTCCTATGTCCTTATTTTTTTAATTCTATAATGATCCTTTCCCTTGCCTTACAGATGAGGCTGGTCAGGTTTATGAGCATATAATTACGTGGGTCCATTGATGCTCCACCTTTGTGCAAGGGGATGGTTGCTGCTGTCTTCCATTTATCTGGCATGAAGCCTGTTTGGAGACTGATATTGAATAGCCTCTGTAGGGGTGCTAACAAATCTTATTTCAGGCTGACCAATAGGCAGCCTGAAATGCTATATGGCCCCATGAAAGTAGTGCACTTGGTTTTGGATAGCACCTCAAGGATTCATTTTTGAGAGATTTAAGGGGTAGGTATAGATTTTTGGGAATACAGAAATGGAGAGGGAGGTGAAGTTTTTTTTTTCAAACACCTTTACTGAATTATCATTTGTGACATAGGCAAATTTACATTCATATAAAAGTAGTCAGACTATATTGAGTCCTTGAGGTGCTATCCAAAACCAAGTGCACTACTTTCATGGGGCCATATAGCATTTCAGGCTACCTATTAACCCAAAAAAAACTAAACTGTTACTCTTTACACCAACCCGAAACTCCATCCCTATTCATCTCACACTCACATCTAATGATGGTACTGTTATTTCTCCCGACACAACTACTAAACTCTTAGGAATAACAATAGATAACAACCTCAACTTTGATAGTCATATAAACAGCACAATAAAATCAGTGAACAAAAAACTGGGATCCCTTTACAGAATCAAGCCCTTTCTTACACCAGTGGCTAGGACCACTATAGACAGGACCCACTTAATCTCAACTCTACTCTATGCTTCCCCTATATATACTATATATATATATATATATATATATATATATATATATATATATATATATATATATATATATACTAACCTTTCAAAAAATAACCTCAACAAACTGGCAACATCCTACAATAATATTGCTAAATTTGTGACAGGCTCTCCCTTCAGAACTCATCACTGTCTGAACCTAAAACAACTAGACTGGCTAGAATTTCTAAACCATCTTTAATTTCTCTGGCTTGCCATTGTCCATAAGACCCTGCATCAACCCACCAACACTCCAATACTCTCTACCATCATTAAACCTTACAAAAATCTCAAGAACTTACGCTCCTCAAACAAACTGCTGATCAACATTTCAAGATCCAATAACTCATCAGGTGACTCCCTGTACTCTAACTCTGTAGGAAAGCTATGGAATTTACTACCCACTGAACTTACAACTCAAATTTCTCTTTCACTCTTTAAAAAGAAACTAAAGCTATTTCTTAAGACACACTGGCTATGCAGCTGTACTAACCCTGACTAACTTCTTTCCTTTTAAAGTAATAATTACTCTGAAACTCATAATATTACCCTAGAGCAGCAAAATACCACATTATTGCAAATAAAATTTATGCATATACTGCATATTGACCATCTCTTGTACATCACCCATTGATGCTTACTGCTAATGTTATCCTCACTGATTATTGTATTTGAATATATTAAAAAAAAAGTTATGTTTTTATTGCAGTTGTAGTTTTTAGTTTGATCTGTTTTGACTTTTGTATTTTTTTTAATTTGATCTATTATGACTTTTATGTTTCTTTGTATGTCGTTCTTGGAGCTTTTCTCCCCGGGTCTCTACTGAAAATGGACATGTATCCAGCTAGACTAGCCCAGTCAACAAATGTAAAATAAAATAAAAAATAAATAAAATAAATAAATATTAACATAACAAACATTATACTTCACGTATATTGCTATATATCATATAACCTTACGATATTACATCAATTATTCAATTTCTGCCTTTTTTAAACAACAAACATCTTTACTAAACCATCACTTACTACAGAAGCAATCATACATTTGTATAAATAAAAACAAACCACACCGACACAATTTGTGTCCTAGTAGACGGGCTATGTCCTCTGGGTCCAAGTGATATAATTTACTATTAGTGCTGCACAGTGATGGGCATTCTTTCTGTGCCTTCTAATACAGTTAAATAAGGCTTTGCGATTATCCTTCACCTGGGCGGCTAATTTTACCTCATATCTATCTTTGATTGGTTTGATTAGAGTTTGGAGTTCCCTGTTAAGTTTAGCAAAAATGTTTTTAGCATCTTGAAAGATGAATTTATTTTTGTGCATAATTTTTTTCTTTTATTATAGAGCATTTATATATTTGGCTACTGTCACAGGATTTTATTCTTAAATAATTTGGCATTGTGTTTACTTTAGAAGGGGAAGGACACTTCTGTGCAGCTATTACATATGCATAGAATTTGGGAGATAAAGGATTCTGCTTAACCAGTTAGGTCATCAGGTTGGAAAGGGATTTTGAATTTAGTTAGATCATCACTCAGTTTTAGTAAATTAGCCTTAGCGTAATCTCTAAATACCAATGTATGGAAGGTACTTCAGTTTCAGTCTTATGGTGGATGTGACCAGAGTGGAAGTGACAATTGGTTGGGAACACTGCTGTTCCATATTGGTAAGGACAAAGTCCAGGATTTTGTCGCCCCTGGTTGGAGTGTGGACTAATTGGTCTATAGAGTTTGTATTGATGAAGTTCAGAAATATCTAAGCATGCATGTTAAAGGATATATTTCTCCCTAGTAAAGGAGAGCTGCACCCACAGACTCAAAAAACATGTTTATTTTATCATGGTTTGGTGTTTCCTACATTTTAACACCACTCTGGGACTATTCACAGGTTTTTAAATATTTTTATATGCAATTTCTGAGTCTGACCACATGGGGTCTGGCATCTTGAAGTAATTCTGATGGTTTACTCTGCCTCTACGTATCCTACATTGCAGTGCTTGTCTGTAAAAATCACATCACAAAGACCTTTTTCTTTCTAAAGCTCCTGTCACTGCATTGATTTTACATGCATAAACTGCTGTTTTTCAGTCAGTTAGTTTTAAGTAACATTTCATGCTGTTCACTGACTACTTAAAACACAAACAGTGCAAATGCCGCAAAACAGACTTTCAAAGTACGTTTTACTGCTGCTTCTTTTTAGAATGGCTAAACTGCAGTATTTTGTGAAGCCTGAATTGTACTACTTTGATTCATCTCCCATCCCTCTTCACACCTAACCTCCCTAGCTGTCAAAGTGCTAAGTGTAATTTCAGCTGTTACCTGCTATTTTTGTATGGGTAGGGGAAGGACCAGGGAGCTGTGACATCACAGCATGGGTGGGTTTTTAGGATGGTTGTAGTGATGTCAGTTTTGGGGGGGGGGGGTTGGCCAATAAACTACCTGTATTAATTGGCCTTGATGACATCAATGAATTGGAGACTGCAGCAAGCTTTTCTAGGTCGGGATAAATGTTTTTTTTTGAAAGTGAAACTACCACAGTACAGTAAGATACTGTTCTAGTGGAGAGAAACAGTCAATTTAAAAAAATGTTAAATGCTTCATTGTTGTTTAACAGAGACAGTAAATAGGGAAGAAAGGACAGATAAACTGACTATTTCAAAATAGAATCTCATTGTTGTCCTTTAATGGAGTATGTAGTTGAAATCCCCTGGGAAAACGGAGTATGATTTGAATTACTGACAGCTCTCATTTAGGCTCGTAACTAATCTGACAAGAGGTAAGGAGGATTCTGATAAAAAAACAGATACTCTCCTGCAATTACCTTTGGGTCTGAAAGCATGACAGGAGCTGAATCCAGGTAGAAAGAGTGTTTTTACTGCACTGGAAGCAAGTTTCAGTAACTGCACAACTATGGATGTGCACATGTTTTGCAGGAATTCTTCAAGTTCTAGCACCTTTTTGTGGAGACTCCAAGCACTATGAAGTGCTCCCTTGATGTCACAATCTGAATTTGCTATGTTAGAATGTCTGTCAAGTAGACACCACCTTAAAAAGACAATGTGGGGCCAGCAAATGACTTTGCCAATATGCAACAGCTTTGCCGCTGATACTTGCCATCAAACACACACAGTTTTGTGGATCAACATTGTTTTGAAATATTGTGAAAATGTATGCATAATTTGCATAAATTCTGCAATATCACAAGACAGTAATAAGTGAACCCCTCTTGTCATCATACATCATTGGAAATTTTCTGAACAAGTGAATAGTTTTCTCTATGATATCTTGGATTATCTTGTACTCTCACACAAATATGACCTTTTGTTTGACCATAACACTAGTAACTTTTTGCAACTATTTTTTTCTTTCATGTGTCTGCAATATACAATCAGAAGCTATAGTCATACTTTTAATACTAGTACGAATGTATAGCCTATTGTCTACCAAAAAGCTTTTATATTTTACATCTGTTTTGTACCTGTCATCATTTATCAAATATTACATGGTGTGTTTTCAGTAGAGGATTTTGTAGAATAGCTCTCAGGAAGTAAGTGGTTACCTTGCTTAGAAGACCTCAAGAAACAAGGGGATTAGTTAGCCTCATGCTCAGGACTGAATGTGTTAAAGGTTGTAGCTGCCCAAATGTGTTGCATAGTGTTAGAAGTACTATACAACACCCTATCTCAGGGAAACAATTATACACAACCAGTAATCTTTCACGAACTACACAGATAGAAACAATGCATAATTTGAGAGGTTACTGCAACAATATAGGTACAGGTACTGCAACTGTGTCAATAGATAGGCCAAAAATGACTTATTTATACAGTCACTAATAACACAGTATATTCGGTACTACGCAAATAGTATGATACGCTAGAGCAATGCATAACACCAGCTACCATGCACATGGTATGTTGAGGGAAAGTGTCTATGCACACAGTATAAGGCAAAGAGACTGAGGAATGCAAGCAAAATTATTTAAGACTGCAGACATGAATAGCACCAAGTTAAGCAAGCACAGTGTCATAATTCAGTAGCACAGTATGTTAAAGTAAAATGGTAAAGTATGTTAAAGTAAAATGACTCCAGAATGAAAGGTAAAATGATTATAGAATGAAGGCAAAGGTGCCATAAAATTAAACAGAACTGGTATAAAAATTCAAAAGGGACACAAAATTCCACCACGGATGCTACAAGTAAGATAACTCGTAAAAATGACTAAATAAATAAATAAAAACACAGGTAGGGTGCACAAATAATTGGAGTGGATTTTTAGTTTGTTCTTCTTTGTGCAGCTGTTTAAAGAGGTGCGGATTTTAAGACTCTTGAAACAGCATAGGAAAAGCAGGGTCCCACTAACTACTATATACTGTACAGTGTGGGTCAGCAATAAATACGCTGCTTGGGTGTACAGCATTGGGCAGCTCAACTCAAACAGGCACTGGGCTCTGCAATGCAGAATAGACAGAGAGAACAAACTGTCAACAGAACTTACACTGCTAGCTAGCTACTAGCAAGTAAACTCTTAGAACAGTGCAGTTTCCTCTTCTCTCACTAATGAAGACAATAAGAACAGCTTCAAATTTAAAAATACTATTTGCAGGCAATGGAAGTGTCAAATGTAACTCAAAAAGTCACATCCCTGAGTTTGAGGGACTGGTATTTAGTAGCGACTTGCAGTAAATCAGCTGCTCAGGTGTACAGCCTTGGGCAGCTCAGCTCAAACAATATATATATATATATATATATATATATATATATATATATATATATATATATATATATATATATATACATATATATACTGATCTGAGAGCCATCAGTGTAGTAGGCTACAAGGGGCAACATTTGTTTCATTTATATGAAAAATAACCAGAGAGTGGAACTTTGTGAACATGACAGGAAAACCTAAACAAGGAAGGTCATGCCTTGGTAGCACTGACCCTGGGAACAGACATAAAATGCTTCCCGTAAATTGTTCAGAAACCTACGATTATGACAGACTGAAAAGTGAAACATTTGTAAAGAGGTTTATCTGGAGCAAAACCTGAAAAGTAGTCACATACTGAACTGAATCCTGTACCATTGAAAACCATCATTATAAAAGTGTTTAAGTATCTTTCAGATTAATTTGCTGTATCTGCTTTGAGTGAATAATAATTTTCACTTGGTTCCTCCTTTGGAAGAAAATTATCTGTGAAGCTAAAATATATAAGAAAGACATGTTGGTTGGTCTGAGAGGATTTTGTTGTACAGTGTAGGCTATTCATTTGGTTGTCTTTATACCAAGTAAGGCCTTAAAAACTGCAACAATGTTTCTGAGCTGCAACATTGTACAACTTCTTAAGACTTGTTTTTGGAGTCCAGTTTCCCATTGCATGTGTGTCACATGCTCTGAGGCAAATAAGTTTTGATTAGAAATTATAGATCATGTAACTACAGGCCTGTTATGTTTCTGCAATGTCTGTGTCAAATCTTACATTACACAACTGCAAATGAATTTGCAAACCTGTCATTATAGCAAACCAACTGGTGTCTCGGGAGGAGCACTGAAACCTTAACATTAAATGGAAGACACTGTTGGGAGGGGAAAGGATCACTTTCAAGAGTTCCTTAACCACGTGGACCCGCTTTTTAAAGAAGGTAGTGCCAGCAGCAACTGGTGGAATTGGTTTTGTTTTGTAATGGAGGATACTGGTCTGATTATAAAGTTCTGTGCTGGCAAGGCTGTGATAGTGAATGCAGTCTAGCTGGAAATGCTGAAAGTTATAAATATTGTTCGCATGCTGTGGTTAATGTGCATTTTCAGGGTTAAAGTGGGAATAGTACCTATGAAGGGCAAAGTGAGATGGTGGTCTGCATTTTCCTGAAAGGCATGTTTCAGATATAAAGGTATTGGTATTCTTTCGCCTCCCTAGTAATGTAGGAATGTCTGTGACAGGATGCTGGACTTGTCTGACAAAAGAGCCACTCACTCAGATGGAGTAATGCAGATTCTGTCCTTGCTATACAACAGTGCAGTAACTCTTTGTACTTGCACATATATTGGTGGAGTCATGGGAGTTTGCCACTTACACCTATTTGTGTTATGCAGTCCTAGAAAAGGCATGTCACTTTGTGCACAAGAATAATTATGTCATTAAAATGTACAATTTTTATTTAAAAATTAATTCTTTTAATTACACATCTGCAGATCTGTTATTATGCTTCAGACATCAAGGTTCACAGGTTAGGAGTGTAAACACTGATGTGTATAAATCAATGTAAAAGGGGCAGACCAGCTACTATTGCTGAAATTAAAGTGAAAAATTGAGGTTGTAGATTATTCTGGGACTTTTTTGTGACACCTGACATTTACAAACCATGGGTTTCCGACTGGTGAAATCAATGACATCTTTTATAATTCATGATTGCTGAGAAAGTGATGAGGAGCAAGAAAACTCCAAGGTGGCAAGGAATTATGATACCACGCCATTACATTTTAATGTATTTTTTATTTGTTTACTTTTTGTTCACGTTGCCATGAACTGAAAATGACAGCCAAGGAGAAAGTCTTCAATTGTACATTTTACATGCCTATATAATCATCATTGTGAGCAGTCATTCTCTGCTGTGTGACCTTAACCTAATCCTGATTTATTTACAGATAAGTTATTTCATTCCAGTGTATACAGATAATTACCGTTGCTGAGCAAATTGTAGCACATTTTAGCCACGGCATGTAATTCATCTTACACACGCTAGGAGGTTCTATGTTTTTATTATTCAGAAATGTTGCCTGCCTTATCCATTTGCTGATTTCGCTAAAGCTAAAAAAAAAATTATTACAGAAAACAGCATGACAAGCAACATTACTTTAAATGGTCTTGTAGCCAGCAAACAGTATTAGGAAAGATAAAGCAGAGACTGCCAGTATAAACATCGTGAATTATATTGTTTACAGTGATGGCACAGGGGCGAGTGGCACTAGCTATCACACTAGATAAACACCTTAATTCTGAAGTCTGCAGACTTAGGTGGCAACTCACTAAAAGAAAGTACATTCCCTCCGCAGTAATTCAGCCATAGTGACTATCTCATGTATGGATTTGTTTTTTGTCATTTTAAAGGCCATTAAAAACTTCTACCAGCCCTCATATTTGCTTATAAATAACAATCTACTGACTGTCACTTGAATGTAAAACTTTTTTTTTTCTTAGTGGTACCCAGTATGCAAGACCACAGGGGATATGACATTACAAGGCATTCAACTCTGACTCGATATATTCCAGATGCCTACTCAGCAGGTTTGTTACAGCTGTGTATTTTTTATGAACAAACTACAGCAAGGGCCTACTGCCTAGCTTTTATCTTACTGTCAATTACTGCATTCTCATGTTCTGAGCTAGATTTATTCTTCAGCTTCTGAACTGGTATCATGTAATTACATATTGTGTCAGTAGATGGCAGCTCAATTCACCCATTTTTAAGCATTAGAGTTCACACAGTAACATTTTGAAGAAAAAATGTTATTTATTTAACATATTTATAATATATATACACAGAAAGGAAGAAATTCAACATTATATACTCTTATACAATGTTAGGAATACATTAAATCATCAAAGTAATCTTATACAATTTACAGTCTTGGTATTACAATAGAAATATTTCAAGGCTATCCCAACCACTAAAAGTCTTAGTATGGTTAATAGAGCTTATTCTGATATTTTCTTTTTCAGCTTTACATAGTATTGCTGTTTAAATTAAAATTATTTGAATGTAGGAATTGAGTTCTATTTGCAGTTTTTTGTAATAACTTTTCTAACTACTGCCAGAAGGCTTCAGAACATTTTTTGCTTGGCTTTAACAGATATAGTAAGTGGAACATTCATTAGTATTATTGATCTAGTTAAAGAACAGTTATCAGACCATAATCCATTAAAAAACATACTTATATCTTCCCACTATGCATTTAATTTTTCACAATCCATAAGCATGTGTCCAGTCAGCTTTTACATCTTTACTACATCTCCAACAAACTGAAGAAGTAATTTTACTAAACTCGGAGAGTTTATAAGGAGTAACAAACATGTTTTATATATATATATATATATATATATATATATATATATATATATATATATATATATATATATATATATATATATATATATATATATATATATATATCTTTCCACATAAAAACTTTCCATTGTAATCTTGAAGAACTTTGACTAACTGATTTAAGTAACAAAGTTTTATTCTTACCATTTATTCAGTCACTCAATCCACTACTATCTAAAAAGTTTCTGAATTTTGCATCAAAATTATATTATTTATAATTAACTTATATAACCTGGACAAGCTTCCTTTGTAGGTCAATTTACCTTTGATGATAGCATGCATATAGTCATATAATGGGCAAATAGAGCTCTGTTCCTCTTCACTCATGTTATCTACAAATTCATTTAATTTTTTACTGATGGATAATATGAATTGGTTAATAGAATTATCCAACTTATAATCTTTCATACCTTAAGAATGAAGTTAACATTCTTCCATTTTCTTTAAAAGCTTTTTTTTAGGTATTAAAGCTACTGGATGCAATATGTATATAATCTTGGGTAATATAATCATTTTGATAAGTATTAACCTATCTTTAAAAGTAAAAAAAAAAAATCATTCCATTTTTAATAAGAAGTAACACTTCTATATTTTTTCAAAATTATTATTAATAATCTTACTCACATCTTGCTAGAGTTGTATTCCTAAATATTTTATTTTTTGTCCTTCCCAGTTATATTTATATTTATCATTAAACTTACTTACTGTAACTTAGTAATTGATTTGGCACTAAACTTTCAGTTTTATTATTATTAAATTTCAACAGTGATACTTCTTGAAACATAAAATTTTTGTTTATTTCTTCAGTCGAATAATTTTAATCTCCTGTAGTTAGTAAAATATCATCTCCAAAAAGTTGTATTTCAGATTGACAATCCTTGTTAGTCGAGAATCCATCATTTTCTTTCATTGCTTCTTATACTATTAACTAAGGGTTCAATAACTAATGTAAATAGTAGAGGGGACAAGGGGCAGCCTTGCTTTGTGCCTTTGATTAAAGTGAACCTTTTAGAAATGTAAGATCCAATTTTAACATATGCTTTGGAGTCTCTGTATAGGTGTTTTAATGTTCCAATAAATTGTTCTGGAAATGCAAACACTTCTAACAATTTAAACAAGTAGTTCCAATCTACAGAATCAAATGCCTTCTCAAATTCTAAGCTAATTAGGGTCAATTTCTTGTTCATTTCTTTTGTTAAATCTAAGATAGTTACTACCCTTTATATATTATCGTACTTTAATATACTGACTATAAATCCTTTTTGATATTAATTAATTAATCTACAAATATTTCTTAATCTTGTACTGAAGATGGAAGTAAATATTCTATAGTCTACCTTTAATAATGAAATCGGTCTATATGAGGGAACTAACTTATTATCCTTTCCTTGTTTAAGTATAGGTGAGATTACAGAAAATTTCCATGAGGGAAGAAATTATTTTGTCACTCTGAAATATCATGAAAATGTCACTCATTAATTCTAAAATATTTAATGGAAGCAGACTATATAATTCCATACTTAAACGATCCAACCCTAGAACTTTAACATTTTCCCTTTTTTTAAAGCTTCTTTAACTTCTATTAGGTTATAGGCCTTTTCAACAGAGATATTTATTGGTCATTGAGTTTATTAGTAATATTTTTCTTTAAATACTTGTCAATTTTGTAATCATCAGGATTATTTTTATCTTTATTAAGATCGTCATGCAATTTTTAAAAATAAGCATGTCTTATATGTCTAAAGTAAGTTTATTAGCATGAGATTTTCAGATATTTATTTGTGCCTTTTTCTTAAGATTTTACTTCTATTTAACCCATGTAGATTTTTGGAGTCATCTCATAACTTGCAATTTTCTTCTTTCTAAAGACAGCTCCATGTTATGCGTTAAAACTGTTTGATATTTTGTCATTCATTTTTTAATGACTTCAGTATTATCTAATTTCTTTGTTTGTTATTCAAAGTTTGCTTTCTGTATTTCCTATTGTATTTATAACAACTCTTCATCCCAATCTTTCATTTTATAATTACCCCATCTTCCTATTCTATATTTAATCATCATTTTTAAGGGGTCCTATAGTATGACTTTACTTATCTGATTATTGTCTTTCAAAGATAAAAAGTTCTCAGTTTGTCTCTTAAGATAACTTATAAATTATTTTAATTTCATCATATATACTGGTATTCTACAAATAATCTGAAATGTCCTTATCTCCATTTATATATTAATTCTTGGTACATTATGATCAGCTAAAGAGCAATGAGTAGATTTAAAATAATTCACTTTATTAAGTAAACGTATAGAGGCATAAATCCTACAAATTCTAATTTGTGTCCCATGCCCATAAGAATAATGAGTGAAAAACAATTACTTAACTTCTGTTTTTACTATTAAATCAACTAAATTATTATTACTCATCCATCTGTTTAGTGTTTTAGCTGATGCCAGAATTTTTGCTTTTTTCTGTTCACCTGTATTTTCTATACTAGATATGCAGTTAAAATCCCCTGCTAAAATTAAACTACCATTCCAATCAACATTATTATAACTAAATTTCTAAATAAATAAGTAGAACAAAGTGGGACCTGAAAAGATAAAGGTATCTGTAAACTTTCAGGTAACAAGTAATCTTATCATACTAAACTATTATACAAAAGGAAAATCAATGCACATATATATTCATCATACTAAAAGATATACATATTTCATAGATCTAACAAAAGCTCTGAATTAATTTTGAAAGTACAAGTGTCTATATCAAAATTGTGCAATACTCTTATAATATGATAAATATCAAAACATTTAAAAATCATTTAGCTTATTAAACTAATTCATAAAAATATGTACATTACTGCGGTCAAGGAGAATGTCTTCCTACTTCTATGGAGTTAAAAAATGCAGTATATAGTGTATTCAAAAGTTACAATGTGCTTAATTCAAATATCATTTTCCCTTCTCCAGATCTTCTTTTAATACTTTTTCATATTTCTATCAAAATGGATGTACTGATTCAGAGATGTAACACTCAAACTTTGGCTCTAACGTAAGAAATTAGTTATTTCAGATAGTGTTAGTGAATCTAATTGCATACAATATGCAAAAGGCTTCAAAGTTCACATGAACACGCTTCAGGTTGCAGCTTTCAGGATATTTTCAAATATTTTACAAGATTTTCTATGTAAATTATATGAAATCTTGTACATTTATATTTCTGCCATATGCAGATATATATAATATATCTCTTTCTTATAAGCAGTTTGTTATTTAAATATATATTTTTGTCTTATTTGCCCACTAATACCTTATTCTATATAACTTATATTTCTAAAATCTCACATCAAAGACCTATTTAATCATAAACTCTCTAGTAAATATTACAGTATGTGTATATATTTCTGAACTTACTGAAACTCCTTTTATGAATTTTACATAGTAGATATTTCATGCCTTGTGGATATGCATATTATTCATAAGATGTTTATTCTTCTTAATTCTAGTATTACAAGCAATCTTGACTCTCTCTCTCTCTCTCTCTCTCTATATATATATATATATATATATATATATATATATATATATATATAAATTCCTGCTTGTTTAATTTGAATGTTTGTTTTTAGCCATTGTGAATTGCTGTTATGATTAAGCTTTGATTACAACATATGAAAATGACAACTCACAGCACACATTAGCTACTAATTTCCTCTGTAAGTTTCTCATTCTTCTTAAATCTTTTAAACTGTTCTAACCTGTAACAAGCATGTAACATTACAGCATAAGCTATTAACATTCAGCAAAATGTAAGCAAAATATATGTCAGCAACACCCCAATATAAAACATTAGTATAGCTTTTGTTTTTACCAATTCTTCACTTCTAAGAAAAAAAAGAAGATGCTATTTTGAGTTGATTTTTCACATATATACGTGGATAACATAAGAAAGAAGAAAGACAATGAAAGTTCCTTTCTGGTTTCATACACATCAGTGATGAACTTTAACCTCAACTGTTTTTCAGAATAGCTCAAGGCAAGGAAGAATCCTACATTCTCACACAACTGAAACATTCTTTTGTTCTCAAGCTTTTTATAAGTGTTACTTTCTTCATAAATTACCTGTGAAATTAACGAGTTACACAGGAACAAAGAAACCAAAATCACTAGCACTTTAACACTTCTAATTAGCATATTACTTAGATCTAACATTCAGTTAACCAAGAAATGCACATCCTAAGCAAATTAAACAAATAAAATAGAATTCTTAATATATTTATATATATATATATATATATATATATATATATATATATATATATATATAGCCTTAAAAGTCACCAATTCTACTGCTTATAATTTAATGGCATTCTCTTACATGAAGTATTTGTTTAACATTTATAAATACACTCATAAGTTTAGTTAAATGAAATATAGGCCCCTGGATTCACTAACCTTCCATGCAGGACTGGCCTAGTCCTGCACGGAAGCACCCGTTTAGGAGCAGTACGGCAGCGCGCCATGCATAGTAATGAAGGCGCGCTGGCCGAGCTCCTAGGCTTACATGGCGCATGTACGAGTGCAGGGGGCATGAATATACATGCCCCTGCAATGAAGGACTGAAGAAAGGTAGTAAACAATGAGCAAGACTGCCCATAGATGTACGCAGACCCCCAGGAACATCCCCCCACACGTATAAGAGCAATATTCAATAAAAAAAAATTAAAAAAGATACGTATTGTTAATGAAACAGACGAGGTTTAACCAGAGGTGCGCGGGTTTGCCCATCACTTAGCTACCGTTAATGTAGCTTAAATAGCAAAAGGAAGATAAAAAGCAAGATATGTGCAAATGAAGCAATACAGCAATGTTGTAGTGGGCAGAGCATTCGCCTCACAAGCAGTCGATCCCGGTTCGAGTCCCACTGCAGTACATTCCATTTCCATGTCAAATCACTGTTATGATCAATATATTTAGTTGTATAACCTAATAAATAGCATATATGTGTGAACTGGAGTAGTAAGCTGTGTAATGAATGATAACCCCATACACTTGCCAAATTCACCACCTCCCTAAGAACCAATAGACTATTGCTGTCTAAAATATAGCAGTAGTAAGAATAAATAAGCACTAGTAAGCAGGAGCTAGTCTGTTTGCAAGACAGTAAGCAGTGCTTACACAGAGTAAGCAATAGTGAGGCTAACCATGTGTAAGCAGATGTCACTGGAAGTTAACAGTGCTTACTGTTGTAAAAGTGCTTCAACCACTCCATATCCAACGGGCCTCATTCTGGCCAGCAACAAATTAAACAGCCCCTGCAAGGCTCAAATCCAGGAGCCTGCACACCATAGCCAATGCGATTTACCACTAAGCCACCGCAGATATACATAACCCAGATGTTTCCACATACATAGCATCCAGCAATACCATTCAACATTACAGGACATGTAGTTAAATATGTAGGTGTGTGTGTGTGTGTGTGTGTGTGTGTGTGTGTGTGTGTGTGTGTGTGTGTGTGTGTGTGTGTGTGTATATATATATATATATATATATATATATATATATATAGATATAGATATAGATATATATATATATATATATATATATATACATATATATAAATATCCACATATAGATATATACATATGCAGACAGCATTACATCTATATGTCGTTAGATATAAATACACCAATTTATATACATATACATATATTTATATATATATATATATATATATATATATATATATATATATATATATATATATACATATGTGTGTGTGTGTGTGTGTGTATGTGTGTGTATATACACAGATATATATCTATAGATATGATACAGCACATTAGAATGACATATATGACCACAGGCACCACCAATGGGGATGAGGGGGCTCAATCAACATATGTGTTACATGTATCGATCTCCCCCCAGCCAAACAGGTGAAACATACAAACAAACACACAAAACAAGTAAACAAACCACTGCTTCCCAAACTACAGGCAGAATTCTACCAGTGGGAGAAACATTGTCGACCCGCTAAGTCTAATCTAGAAACAAAGACAAGAACGTCCCTTGCGGGACAACCCAAAATTTATGGTTATTCGGGTTCCTGGCATTACACAGATTCGCAATGGCAGGGCACGTATGTTCTCAGACTACAAGGTTGGGAAAGCCTGATGATCCATGGGTCGAGACAATGTACGTCATGGGTCCCAAAAAGTGGAGAGTGGGCAGTGTGTAGTGGTGTGGTTAGACCTGACCTACACCCAGACAAAGGATGATTCCTGCAGAGGAAGAGTGTTGGGGGTGGGGGGACAATGGGTATGAAATTATGGGTCAAGGCGTGCCGGTTTTGGATGGAGCAGTTCTAATCAGACCACCTCGTGGATGTAAGCAATGGTGTGAGTTGGGCAGAGCATTCGCCTAATGAGCAGGCATTCCCAGTTCAAGTCCCACTGCAGCACAGTTTATTTTACATGGCAAAGCACGTTATAACCATTTTTTTTGTTGCAAAACCCACAAAAAAAATATATGTATGAACTGGAGTACTGCAGGAAATGCAGACTTGAAGTGTCAGTGTCATAATGAATAAGGCACTAGTAAGCAGGTTTAAACACAAATAAGCAGTAGTAAGCATATGTAAGCACTAGTAAGCGTGTTTAGGTGCGTTTACACGGGGCTAAGCATTGCCTATACAGATTAAGCAAAGTAGAAGCTAACTGAGTGTAAGAAACCGTAACCAGAAGTAAGTACTGCTTAGCTCCGCACAAACCCACTTACAACTGTTCTAAAGTGTCTTAATCACTCTATATCCAACAGCTCTCACCCTGCCCAGCAACAAAATAATCAGCACTCCCAAGTTGTAAACCCTGGACCCTGCACACTATAGGTAAAGTGATTTACCACTAAGCCATGGCAGATACACATACACTTGATGTTATCACAAACATATCATCCAGAACAGTCATTCAACAGTATAGGAAATGTATGTAATTATGTAGATTAATATGAGCAACCATTTGTACATTGCTCAAATACAGTATTTCGAGCAGTTTATGTATATTAACAAAACAGTGCCTGTCCAATCATAATGTGAGAACAGTAGTCTTGCAAAAAACTTAAGAAAATAAAAAAAAAAAATGGTGCACATCAAGGGGGCGTGTGGGCGTGCTTCACGCTCAGAGCATCAAACCTGGGATGTCGGTTCCGCGGAATGAGGAGATGAGGCTGGGCAGGTGTGTAAGCAAACCGCTGCTTCTCAAACCTGGTAGGATGCTACCAGTGGGAGAAACAGTGTAGACCAGCTAAGTCTAATCTTGACACAAAAACAGGTCCGTCCCTGGCGGGACAAATCAAAAATTGTGAGTCAATCTGATGTTTACACATATCTCCAATGATGAACAAGGCAAGGCTCATACCTACGTGGACTAAACGGATGAAGAGCCTGAAGAAGCTTAGGTCAAGACAGTATACTGGATGAGTACCGAGACGTGGAGAGAGGGCAATGTGTGGAGGTGTGGTATGGCTGGGCTAGCAACCGGAAAATGGATTGCTGCTGTGTACATGGAGATCGGGGGGGCGGGGGAAGGAACCATGGGTATGAAATTATGGAAGATATATGCAAATGAAACAGCACAGCAATAGTGTAGTGGGCAAAGCATCTGCCTAATGAGCAGTCATTCCCGGTTTGAGTCCAACTGCAGCACAGTCTATTTTACATGGCAAAGCATGTTATAACCAATATTTTTGTTGCAAAATCCACTAAATAACACATAGTTATGAACTAGAGTACTGCAGGAAATGCACATATAAAGTGTCCGTGTCATAATGAATAAAGCACTAGTAAGCAAGTTTAAGCACAAATAAGCAGTAGTAAGCATATGTAAGCACTAATAAGCATGTTTAAATGTATCTGCATGGGGGTAAGCACTGCCTACACAGGTTAAGCAATTTAGAAGCTAACTGAGTGTAAGAAACTGTGACTGGAAGTTAGCAGTGCTTACCTCCATGCAAATCCACTTACAACTGCTTAAAAGTGCCTTAATCACTCTGTAGCCAATGGCCCTTGTTCTGCCCAGCAACAATATAAACAGCCTCTGCAAGGCTCGAACCCAGGACCCTGCACACCATACACAAAGTGATTTACCAGTAAGCCGTGACAAATACACATAAATCTGATGTTTTCAGAAACATATCATCCAGCCCAGTCATGCAACAGTACATAGAATATATACCAATATCTACATGTATGTGTGTGTTTAAATATATTAATATCTAAACAGATACAACATATCTATATATGTAAAGATATATATATATATATATATATATATATATATATATATATATATATTTATATTTAGAAATATTTACATATATATATATATATATATATATATATACATATATATGAAAATATATACATGCAAATGCCTACATCAACACATATATATGCACCTATATGTCTACATAGACACAGCAAGATACATATCAGTATGCAGATATATAGCTATGTAGGTATATACGGACATAGTCATACATATGTAAGCTGATATATATATATATATATATATATATATATATATATATATATATATATATATGTGGCCATACATGTGTAGATAGCAATGATAGATTAAAAAAAACAAATATGTCCACATGCACCGTTAATGGGTTTGAGAGGCCCCAAACAATATATGTCTTGTACGAATAGGCATACTCCCCAGCCAAACACATCCACTCTGCAATACACTACCAAGTTTTGCAGATCCCATGACCAGGACTTGACATGACATGGGCACAAAATGCTGACAGTACTACATCCCAGCTGTATGATGTCAGGCTGGTATTGGTAACATATCATGCAGTACAGTCTGGCTCCTATAGGAATTGTAACATGGAACCTATCAACATCCCCAGGATACATATACACAGACACATATCTGCAGATACAGATATACCTATATATATAATTACATATATATAGATATACATGTGACTACACATACACACACAGAGATATGTACAGTAAGATACATATGTAGAAGGTGCACAAAATATGGAACAGCCACTATGCCTACAGTTCACACCTGAACAACTGAACACTGTATGGGCCACCCATACAAATGACAATCATTGCCTGCAGCATATACCCACAGAGAGGTCATAGGAAAAAACACCACACAGGTTTTCAGGAATGGGAAACCTTTATTTGTGTACTATTACAGTTCTATATGCTATTGCTACAGTAATCGGGATTGTCTTCACAGACATGGTGTGTGTGGGAGGACACATCTGCTTTCCACATGTGTGCCATTGACTACTGACAGACATCCAATGAACATCATAGTAAAGTACCACTGCCAGCACGTACTGCCCCTATCGACTGCAGCAGTGATATTTGCCAGTATGTGTGGACATTCTGACACACTCTGTACAGTCCAGAGGTATACACAGAACCCCTTAGTGCAAAACATGCGTACCATGCCTGACAATATGGATGTTAACAGCCATGTAGATGGGTATAACACATAACAACTAGTATACATATGCCACCATAGGTTATGCATTCACACACCCCTGTCTGGCCTGACACATAATAACCGCTGGTACAGGGGTGCCATGGCCACATACTACCCACTAGATATTGACATACATCTGTGCAGCATCCCACTGCTCTGTCTGACATACATGACTGTTAAGGGAGGCCTGGCAGCAGTACATCTGGCAAGTATCTGCACATGACATCTCACTGGGTAAATACACTAAGCTGCTAGGCATGTAACAGTGCACTGTGCAGGCTACAGGCAGACTGGCTTAACACTGGCCTACATCTCCTATGGGGGAATGCACATGTACCTGCATATATAGCAGGCTGTACAGGCATGTCACATCAGATGGTAAGATACACCTGTGTGAAAGTGCATAACCCACAACCAATGAGAGCACAGCCACATATGGCAAGCTAGCAGAATATTACAGTATATGGACTATCTGTTCAACACCATCCTCATATGTGCCACTCACACATTAACCCTACATATACTGGGCCATTACACTGTTTGGGCTGATGGCTGACTGTGGTATGGGACATGTGTGTGTGTATGGCCCTACAAACATGTAAGACAATATGGTAACATACAGTGGAGCAGCATGTAACATCAGATAGGATGGGACATAGGACGATGACAACTACCACAGTCTGTACACAGGCCAAGGTACATATTAACACTACACACACGGTTGACATTCACCATAAATACACAGACCTCAGTACTGTACAAACAACCACAGTATGTCCCGGTTATGTCATCAGATATAACCCCTACTGTACATAACATGTGTAGCAGTCTGATATATCACCGGCATGTTATCAAATATGATGACACTAATTATATTGTACAGCACATATGCACCTCTTCATGCACGACATATGTACAAAGGTTGACAGAGTTGTGGCTGGCACATACACAGGGCCAATATTGACATGTTGCTGTGATAACCTCATACATTTACTGTTATAACAGGGTTTGTTGCAACACATGTCCTATGAGGGATATGTAGTCAGTAACTGTCACGGCTTTCACCATCTACAGACTGCAATCCTCACACTACCTTCTGCAGTCCACAGATAGATGCTCCGTGGATAACACATAAAACCTAAGGCACAACCCAATGCCCAGTCTGCAGATGACCCTACAGATGGGGACTCCTCATAAACATAGAATGGCAGGTATTGAGACATGTAGGACAGCCATATCCACACACACACACACACACACACACACACACACACACACACACACACACACACACACACACACACACTGTTAAACCAACATTACTCCAAATGCAGTATAGCAGCACTTACAGTCTGTAGGCAGGTCAGGCACATCCCCCTCCTGTGTGTTGCCCTTTCTCCACAGAGTATGTTGTTAGAGGTAAATCCCCACTCCATCTGAGATGCTGTTTGCCAAACAACAGATTTAGTTCCTGCTCACAGTGAATGAAAAGGGCCAACATCAACATGATGTTCCTAGATATTGGAGTGTGTTTCCATGCAATTGGCTATGGGAATGTTACCACAGCTGTTCCACATACAGTCAGCTAGTGGAGGGCTGCAATTCGTGCAGAGGCCATCAGCTGATCATGAGCATCAATTAAAATGCACATGCTGCTGCCTAAGCAAAGCAGGTGTAGGTCTACACATCCACCAGAGAGGGGGTGGGAGAGGCAGACAGAGGCAAAGACAATTCAGGGAGGGGTGAGAGAGTAAAACTTAAGCATGTTTGTGTCACACACCTACCAGCACAGGGTATCAAACCCTTAATGACTATGTTGTGCTATCACAAATCCATGCAGTTATGGGATGCACCACATGGGTCACCTGTTGTGGAGCCCTCAGAACATATTTCTGATGGTGAGTGACATCTGCAACAGGGATATGGTAGCTATATAGTAGGTGATGTACACATACCTGTCCACATGAACAGGTGCCAGTGTCAACACAGCCACACTATCACAGGGATGCACACACATTGACACACTTGGCAGGGCCAGGATTACAACTCATCTGTAGTGAGATTGCCACAACACATCACTGTGCAGGTATCACATGCACCACATGGGTCATACGGAGGTTGTATGGGCAAAGGGTATGGGAGTTGTCTGACATCAGACAGCATGCTTCAGTATGCCAATGGGGGTTATAGTGAGTGTGAATGTGAACATACGCACCATACAACACACACACACAAACACACAGGGTGCCAGTACTGACATGCATGGGTGAATGTCTGCATGGTGTGTGGTGGTCAACTGTGCCAGACGGCTATACAAGACTTGCAAATGGGTATACCTTGGCATCAGGCCACATGACAATGGTCTGCATTGTGGCTCAGGGCTGTAGTTTTTGCATTTACCCACACAGGTGTGTATTGTATCCCCCATCCAGTCACCTGGGTGACTATTGTGTGTGGCCAATGCTGTGCATCACTTGTCATGTATGTGTTCCTTAGTCCATGACATGGACGGTGTCTGGGATGTGCACACCTCCCACATGCATGTACAGTGACATGTGGAACTGTACCTGGGGTGTCTGGCCCATGTTGTGAACACAGATTATCATCAGATGTGCCAGTCTTGCCCACCTGTGGCGGGAACTGATAATGGGCAGCAGATTTACCCTGAACCTACATTGATAGCATGCTATCAGCATTCCCTGGTTTCAGTGGCATCTGTCAATACAGGGCATGTTGTCAGGCATGGTATGTCCTTTGTGGGTCACATGTGATGGCACCACAGGTGTTGCAGGTGTCCATTGGGGAACATGGGGAAGGTGCACTGTCTGCATGTACGTGCATATTGGACAGATAGACAGGGTGCCATACCCTCTGTAGCCCACAGCTATTACCCCATAGTTACTATCAGTGGTCAATATGCAGTGTACTACCCACATATTGGCTGTTGCCTAGGCATCTGTGTGTGTATGAGACATGGGTTGAGAGTGTGCTCTGGGTAATACTGGGATTGCTAACTGTTATTGCCTGGCCTTGATGTCACATGTATGGGTATGGCTGTGCACCCCAGCCTCTCAGTTATTTCACATCTGTTATCCCTGTATGTTGGACACTGTGATATATAGTAGGGCCACCATATAAGAAATATGCAAAACCTGCTCCACATTGGCCACAGGTGTCACACACTCACAACCACCTCCACACAGGATATGAGTTACAAACACACACACCTATCATGTCTGAGAGTAGAACCCCTACCTAACTAGTTTATTACACTGCAACACTATGCAGTTATAGCATGCGCCACGGAGACTACTGGAGTGCTCCTTCCCCAAAGGCGTATATCACATTGGATGACTTCAGCAGGATTGCCAGAGCAGGACATTGGAATTGTAGTGAGTGTGACTAGCCTAAAATGCATTGCTCCCTACACAGACAGTGACACACACTCAAAACATCCACAACCGACATGAGTGGGTATATAACCCCTAACAGAGGTCTATATCACACTACAGCATGGAGCTGTTATAGGACGCACCATAGGGATTACTGGAGAACTCCTTCCCCAAAGGTGTATTTCACAATGAATGACCTCAGCAGGATTGCCAAAGTAAGCTATTTGAAATGTACTAAGTGTGACTAGCCTATAAAGCATTGCTCCATACACAGACATTGAAACATACACAAAACATCTAGAACTGCCATGGCTGGGGATGGAACCCTACCACAGTTCTAAATCACACTACAGCAGTACTCAGTTATGGCATGCGCTACGGAGATTACTGGGCTACAACCTTCCCAGAGGTGTATTTCTAGGTGGGGGACATCAGCAGCCTTGCCAAAGTTGAGTATATGAATTGTAAGGAGTGTGAATACCCTAAAAAGCATTTCTCTCTACACAGACAGGGTCAGACAGACACACACACACCATGTCTGGGATTAGAACACCTACCTAACTACGTTATCACACTACAGCAGTATGCAGTTCCAGGACACGCTACAGAAATTAGTGGGCTACAACCTTCCCAGAGGTGTATTTCTAGGTGGGTGACATCAGCAGCCTTGCCAAAGTTAAGTATATGAATTGTAGGGAGTGTGAGTACCCTAAAAAGCATTACTCTCTACATAGACAGGGTCAGATAGACACACACACACTTGCCATGTCTGGGATTAGAACACCGATCTAACTACTTTATCACACTGCAGCAGTACACAGTTACAGGATGCGCTACAGAGATTACTGGGCTACAACCTTCCCAGAGGTGTATTTCTAGGTGGGTGACATCAGCAGCCTTTCCAAAGTTAAGTATATAAATTGTAGGGAGTGTGAGTACCCTAAAAAGCATTGCTCTTTACACAGACATGATCAGATAGACACACACACAAACACACACACAGTTACCAAGTCTGGGGTTAGAACTTCTACCTAACTAGTTTATCACACTACAGCAGTACACAGTTATGGGACATGCCACCGAGATTACTGGGCTACAGCACTCCCAAAGGTGTATTTCACATTGGATGACCTCAGCAGGCTTATCATAGTAGGGCTATGGAGAGGACAGTGTGTGCATGGGCCATAACCCATTCATCTAGGGGTTGACATGTTACATGCAGACACACACAGGGTCATATTTCATAGTTACGTGTATACAGTTGCTAGATGACTACTTCCTTGTACAGTCATGTTGCTCAGCTGGCACTTGCACCACATAGTCTGTAATGCTGGCAGATACCGGTGGCTAGTATCTGCAGTGAGTGAGTGACATCTGCACCTCGTGTGTTTAGGGCCCTTTGGCTGTGTGCTGGGTGGGACAGGCCTGGATGGCTCCTTGTCACAGTCACCCTCTTCCAGACATTTATGTACGTCTACCTTTGGCTTATTATAGTGTGTTGTCCTGACATATATGTTTGTATTCCTATCCACTGTGTGTGCAAGGCATGAGTGGTGCATACTGATGAGTGTCTACACTAACAACTGCAACTACCAGATATGTCTGGTCCACTGGTGTTTGCAGACATGGCCTTCATGTGTTTAAGTGTGTGAGCATGCCCAGTATGGCCATCTGTATTTAATGTGTGGATCATGTCCAGGTAGTATGTGCTGCAGTGCTGTCCTTTGTGTTGTACACTGACAGGTAGCATGCTGTCTCTGCAGGGTATCCATCGATCATTTGGCTTTGACTGTTTCTACATTTCTACATAGGAGTGGGGGGAGGCACAACTGACTGTTATTACATTACTATGTAGGATGGAGGGGGTGCACACCTGACTATTACTACATTTCTACACAGGATTGGGGGGCACACCTGACTGTTATTACATTACTATGTAGGATGGGGGGCACACCTGACTATTTCTACATTTCTACACAGGATTGGGGGGCACACCTGACTGTTATTACATTACTATGTAGGATGGGGGGCACACCTGACTATTTCTACACAGGATTGGGGGGGCACTCCTGACTGTTATTACATTACTATGTAGGATGGGGAGGCACACCTGACTATTTCTACATTTCTACACAGGATTGGGGGGGGCACACCTGACTGTTATTACATTACTATGTAGGATGGGGAGGCACACCTGACTATTTCTACATTTCTACACAGGATTGGGGGAGCACACCTGACTGTTATTACATTACTATGTAGGATGGGGGGACACACCTGACTATTACTACATTTCTACACAGGATTGGGGGCACACCTGACTGTTATTACATTACTATGTGGGATGGGGGGGCACACCTGACTGTTATTACATTACTATGTGGGATGGGGGGGCACACCTGACTGTTATTACATTACTATGTAGGAAGGGGGGGTACACGTGCACTTGTACACATTTGCTATGACTGTACTGGTATGTCAGGTACTCCATTTCATTCTGTATTTCTAACTATCATGCTGACTAGGGGCATACCAGTGTACTACAGATATTGGCTTTGGTTGCTCTACATATTATTGTCTGACTTCCTACCCTTCAAAACTAACATCCCACTGCCTGCCCTGCTGTGGTCTGTCTCTGTAGGCCTGGGGGGAGGTTAACCATAGCCATCATTTAGGGGCCATGGCACAGGCTCTGTTTGGGTTTGTCTACACCTGTCCTGCTGGCTGAGACTGTTGTAGGGTATGTGAACTGTCCTCACTGGCATGTGTGGGTCATATGGGCACACATGTCACTCAGCACATTTCCTGCAGTGGGTTTTGTCACCCTGTGTAGTACTGGCTACTATAGTGACTCCAGTATGTGTTACAGATGTCATGGTGCCACTATGGGTGTCTACTGTCTGCTGCCATAACATTCAGCCATCCAATTCCCTTGCATGCTCACAGTCATACCACAGCTGCAGGTAGCGACACATTCTACTCCATTTGGCAATTGGTAGGTTGATTGACTTACCTTGAGGGTGTGCCAGACTTGCGGATGGTGCTGGAGGGCTGCCAATGTCGGATGCATATAGTACACTCCCTATACATGGGTGAGCATAGGTAGTGTCACATCTGACATCCCTTTTACTGTATGTGTGAGTCAGAGAGAGGTGTCATTCCCTGGGTCCCTACCATGTCAGTGCATGTGCTATGTGTTGCCTCTATGCCACAGCCATGGCATACTGGACACACCTCCATCTGCCTACTGGGGCAGGCTCAGGTTGTTCCTCCTCTGGGTCACTCTGTGCCTGTGCAGGCCTTGGCATTAGTAGGAGGCTGTGTGGCCCTGCCCCATGCTGTTCCTGCTGCAGCTGTTTCTCCAGGATCATATTGTGTAGCATAGCACATACCATAACAATTTGGGTAAATGTAGCTGGTGAATATTGCAAGGCTCCACCAGATGTGTCCAGACACCGGAACTGTGACCTGAGCATCCCAAACACATACTCTATTATATGTCTGGCCTGTGCCTCATTATGGCATTGCTGTTCAGGTGTGTGTGCATTTCTGATGGGTGTCATCAGCCACGGCTCCAGTGTGTACCCAGCATCCCTCACTAGGTGACTGTAGGGGATGTCCCCACTGGCAAATCTCTGGTACAGCTGCGTCAGATGCCATATGTGGGAATCATCATAGCTTCCAGTGCAGCCAGCACACACATTCATTATAATGCCCTGAGCATCACATACGACCTGAGAGTTGATGGAGGGGATGCCACTGAGTTTGATGTAGGCCCTACCCTGCTCACCGGGTATTGCTTTGATGAGTTTGTGCATGCAGTCTATAGCACCCACTACCCCAGGGTATTCTGCTTTTTGGTGGAAGAGATGCATATTGCTGGTCAACACCTCAAGGATGTTGAGGAAATATGAGTGCTTACTGGCATGTGCTGACATGGCATCCAGGAACTGGTGGAATACTGTGGATGCTGATGCCTGTGAGATCCCCATGACATCCCCAGTTGTGATTTGGGATGTACCTGTAGCTAGTATACGTAGGCCTACACATACCTTGGTATCCACTGGGATGGGTTCCCCTCGGTCAGTTTAGTGTGTCATGTGTGGCCAGCACAGCTCAACAATTTGCTGTAGGAGGTCTCTGTCCACTCTATAGCGTTCCACTATCTCCAGCTCATGTAGCCCCTGGTAGGTTACCCTGGGTCTGTATACTCTTCCCTGTCTCCTCACTGTGGGTTGTTTGGCAGCATTCACATCCTCACCGCCCTCAGCCTCTTGCACATGTTGTTCTATGTTGCCTGCTGCAGCTCTTCTCATTTTGTAGGTTTGTTTGTTAAAATTTCTCTGCTTGTATATACCGGTGGTGTAGAGTATGCGAAAAAACCAGAGGGGTAGGTGTTTGCATAGTTTATAGTAGTGTTCTGGGCTGGGCTGGTCTGCTGCCTGTGTAATTGGCTGATTCTGATACATTTCACCTGCCAGCTAAGCTAGTACTCCTTGATTACCTTCCTACTGCTGTTTTCCCTTCCCATAGACTTCCTGTTTAAGCACGGGGGTGCGCCATGCAAACAGAGTGCTCAAATGTGCATAGTGCTGCTATTTCCTGTTTAACTTCTTTTTTCCTCCTGTAAAACCCGGTGTGCGGCATGCACACCCACTTAGTCTTTATAAAGACTGCTAGGCAGGTTTAGACACACACCCTAGCTTAGCTGTGCTAAGCTAGGAGCAAACCCAAGCTACAGGGCTCCATTCCGCTTACAGTATGCCTGACACACACACCCATGATGTCACCTACCTCCTAGGCTTGCACCAAGCTAGGCCTACTCTTACACTGTTGGGACCTGACTCACATGCTGGGAAAAACTGGGATTTACTATCCTTCCCTTCATTTGCATAGGAATGCCTGCTAATGCATAGTTACATGTCTCACACTGAGCCTCCCCCCTTAGTAACCACTACTCACTGGCCAGGTTGTCTTCTGCCTGCCATTGACTTGCATGGCAGAATACTGATTTTAGTTAGAATGCTTATTTTAGGTTTATTTTATTATTTTCCCCCAATCCCATTTGAGCGCTGCTGCCCTATGCGTAAACAGCCGAGATCGGCTAAAAAAAAATAAAAGTTGATTTTTTTTAATTTTGTTCGCTGTTTTCAATTCCAATGGCCTTATACTTGGCCATTGGCATGCTTACTACATGATATGCAGCCTTTATTTGGAGCTGTCATAGCTCCGTTTGGGATTCTGCAGAAATGTACTCGGTTACTAACCGAGTACATTTCTGCAGATTGTACTAGTCTTGCACGGACTGTTGCAAGCTTCCTGGATTGCAAATTCACCTTGTGCACGCCCCTGCAGACCGTTTCTGGATTGCACTGTAGACATATTGCCTGCTTGACCTCCTGCACCAATCTTGCACTCCGTCAAAGCTTTTGAGAATCCAGGGGATTGTCTTTCGCTGTAAATATAGTAAAATGGTAAAACAAAACTAACCACTTATATTCCTGCTCATGAAAAATGTTTTAGCTTAAAAATATAAATGCATATTTGCATATTTTGAATCTTAAAGTCATCAGCATCAGCATCATCAGCCCCCTTTTTCCCATTTTCAACATGGGGTTGGGGTATTGTGTTAACTGTCACCATCTCTCTCAGTTCAGTGCCAGACTCCTGCCTTCTTCTACACGCATGCCTGACTGTCACAGATTTTCTTTCACACAATTCAGCCACCTCTTTTGTGGACATCCTCGTTTCCTCTTGCCTTCTTCCTGTCTGTCCCAAATCTTTTTCACCAGATTGTCTTCTGCTTTTCTTCACATGTCTGAACCACCATAATCTGTTCTCTTTGATCTTTTCTGTAATTGGAGCAACTTTGTCTTCTGCTTTTGTGTCATTTCTTTGTCTGTCCCACAGTGTGCCTCCTACTACCCTTCTCAGGCACTTCATTTCCATCACTTCTGCCTTCTTTATTTGATCTGCCTTTATTGCCCAGATTTCTGTACCGTACAGTAGTACTGGTCACACCACTGTCTTGTGTACCCTACTTTTCAGTGTCTTTGGCAGTCTTCTGTCATAGACTACACCTCAGACTCTATGCCATTTGGCCAGTTTTTAAGCTTAAAGTCCAATACAAATATTTTACTTCAAGAGCAAATCCATTGTATTAGAAAATAGAAGTCCTGCAATCAGAGAATAAAAGTCACTTGTTTTTAAGCTTTTCAATTTTAAAAGCAGTTTTCCAGGAATTCAGCTCACTCTGTCTGTTGATGGATATAGTGTTCCAATCTATTTCTTCAGTATTATTAAGGATTTTACTTTTGCTGACAAAAGTGGATGCCTTCTCCAGTGTGGCAAATAATTTAGTTCCTTCAGAAAGAAATAATTTGATCTTTGCAGAAAACACCAAAATGGCTTTAATATTATTCTTTTTAAGTTCCTTGATCAGTGGTAAGCAGGATTTTTTTTTACTTGTTACATTACTGGAATAATCATTGCCAAATCTGACAACATATTCATCTATTTCAATAGGTGGGCTGCACCATGGTGTTTTTAATAGTTGATCTTTGTCTAAACGACATGTAAACTTAACTATAATTGAAAATGGTGGTAAGTTTTCCTTCTTCAAAGGTGCTCACAGGGATCTATGTGTCCTTTCAATTCCAAAAGTAAAGTTTCAGATAGATTTAATGTTTTATGTTGCCAGGTTGTTTAGAAGCTTATTATACTGTCTCCCTCATACTTTTCAGATATACCATAAAGTCTAATGTTATTTTGGCTCAGTCTATTTTCTAAATTATCAACTTTATCTATGAGTCATTTATTTTGCTTTAAAAGAAATTCAGCCTGATACTCACCTTCAGTTATTTTCCTTCATGATCATGTAAAGCTTCTTCCATACTGCTGTTTTGTGCACTTTGTTGTTTCATCATAAAAAATTCTAAATATTTCATCTTCTTTCTGGTCTCTTCTGTGAAACTTTCCAGTTTGTCTATTTTAAGTACTACATCCTTCATACTAGATATTACTAACTGGATTTCTTTTTTAACACATGAATTCTGAGTACCATTTTTTGAGTGACTCATGTCTCTCCTCTCTTAACCAAGCAGTTGACATTCTGACAGGAAAATTACAGCTTTTGAAGAACTTGAAGTTATAAATCCTTTCACAGACTATTAGTTAATAAAATTAACTGACAGGTATCTCCAGATTTTTTGTTATTGTATTTTCTGTCAGAGAAATGTTTTCAGTCACAGAGCTTTCACCAGTTCCTGCTCTCAGTTAGCCATCTTGAACCCCCTCCCACACACACACACACACACACACACACACACACACACACACACACACACACACACACACACACAATCAATTTCTAAAAGTATCTTTCAGTGCTTGCTTTTTCACTTTATAAATACCACTGGATAAGAAGACAGCTGCTATGCTTATCAGTAACCTGCAAAACAAATGTGGAAGAAATATGCATTTAATTCAATTATTACCAACATAAAATGTGATAAAAGCAGAAGGTAACAAACAAAGAAAAGTAAACAAAGCCAGGTACTAGTCCTCTATGCTTCCCATTCCTATTATTAATTCATTCATTTTGTTATTCATTTTTTGCATTTGTTAACTAGGAAAGTCCGAATGGGTGTAAAAACCCTGTTTCAGCAGGAGGCCGGGAAGAAAAGTTTCAGAAAACATACTGAATATAATTCATGGAGTACAGTGCAATTAATCTCAGAAACATAAAATAGTACATAGGATAATCAGATAAACAACTGAAATAATAAAATTAAGACTAAAGAATTCAGTGCATAAGAAGTGCACATACACAGCACCCATGACACATAGTAACACCAGTATCTCACTCACCAAGCCCTTAAGGTGTAACACTCAAAAAACAAGTTTTCTTGTCATTGGAGACTCAATAGTGAGGAGAAAGTCATGATCAGCTGCCTGGCTGATGCTATGACTCACCAAATCGCACAAGCACTCAGGTCTCTCAGTAACAAGTACCATTATGACTCTGTCATAGTTCATGTTGGTGTGAATGACCTGAGACGTACCTCATTGGACTATATGAAGAGAGACATGGTTGAGCTCTCTGAGTATGTGTCCCAGGCAGGTATGTCCCTAGCCTTGAGCAGCATACTACCTTCACCTAGAATGATGCCACAGTATAAACAAAAAAAAATATTGATTTCAATAATTGGGCTTAGTTTGTGGTGTCATTCTAAGGGGATTCAGTTCCTGTCTGCCTGGGAAGCCATGGTCGACAAACCTTGCTGCTTTGCCAGACACAGTTTGTACATGGCACCCCTAGGTTTTTGCCTCCCCCATAGTGCCTTTATTAGGCAAGGTCTCAAAAGCAACATTACTTATGTGAAATTAACCAATCAGAACAAAATAAGGGTTGTGTTGCTAAATGCCAGGAGCTTAAACCAAAAACTGCATCCCTGGAAGCACTTCTATCACTAGAAGATGTAGATGTCTGTGCAGTCACAGAAGCCTGGTTTAAGGCCTGAGAGAGTACCCTGGTCCTGTAAGGTTACAATGCCTTACACACCTTTAGACCACAAAATGAACGTGTGATAACCAAAGGAGGAGGTATTTCAATCTATATTACAGATAAATTCACCACACATCTAATTAGACTGGACAACTCCATGGAGTTACTCCAGGTGTAGGTTATGGTGAGTAAGGCCCCCACTCAAGTCCTAGCCAGTTATAGATCCCTCTCCATGGGTCACAACACTCATGAAGCATAGTTAACCAAAGTGAAGACAATCCAAATTTTACCGAACACACTGGCTATGGGGGATTTCAATTCCCACCATCAACTGGGGAAACCTACTCTAGCCCAAACTCGCAAGCACAAAAGTTCCTTGGCTTTGTCAATTAAAATTTTCTGGAGCAAATTGTCCATAACCTGACAAGAGGAACAAACATTCTAGATCTGGTCCTCACTAACATGTCAAACAGGTGCACTGCCACAACTGTTGGACCCTCATTAGTTAAAACTGACCACAAATCAGTTACCTTCAAATTGACACTAACACCAGAACTCACAAAGGGTGAAATCAGATTAAAAATCTTCACCAAGGTAAACTATACCCTCCTAGATGAAGGTATAAATGCATTCCAAGCCCCACCCCAAGCTGAAAGTGGTAACTATGCCGAAGCTTACATTAAAGCCCTGTACAATCACTTGCATAAGTGTATAAACTCAGCTGTACCAGAATCAATGCCAGAACCCCAAGTAAAATCAAGCTGCCATGGTGGACTTCCAGCATCAACAAACTCTACAATAAATGCAAAAAGTTGCTGTCCAAGAAAACAAGGACAAGGACCCAACAATGGAAAAGCACCATCCTCAGCCTTAACGGTCAAATAAGACAACTTGTCAAATCCTCCAAGAGCTCCAAGAGAAATCTAGCAAGTACTGCCAAGGATAACCATAAGGTCTTTTACAACTATGTATGTAACCTAAAGGGTAAGACCCAAGCATGTGGAAAACTGGCGGCCAGCATTATCACACACACACGCTGACCCCACATAGATAGAGAACCTGCTAGTGGATAGGTTTGGTGAAACTTTCACTCCCTTATCCCCTCCTAACTTACAGCGAATCTCCCCCCAAACTCCCCCCCACCTCACATATCTGAAGAGCAGGTCCTCAAAGCTCTGTCCAAGACAAAGAACATAGCCACTATGGGACCAGATGACATCCCAGGCTGTCTTCTAAATAGGCTAAAACATGAGCTAGCATCACTACTAAGTACCCTTTTCAATCATAGCCTATCCACAGGCTTTGTTCCAGTGGAATGGAGAACAGCTGCAGTTATTCCCCTCCACAAAGGTGACCTAGCAACAGATGTAAGGAATTAGAGACCCATGAGTCTGACCAGCCTAATCTGTAAGGCCATAGAATGTATCATTATTGACCTCATAAATAAAGACACAGGTGATCTCCAAACCATGATTCCCACCCAATTCGGCTTCATGAAGGGCATATCCTATCTGTTAATTCTGGTGGATTTCTTGGAAAGTGTGACCAAGGCCACTGATGAGGGCAAGTCTGTCAACACAACATACCCCGACTCAGCATAGGCTTTCGACAAAATCCCACATTCAGGCATTACCGATAAACTTAGCAAATTGAATGTAAACCCATTCATTGTAAGATGGGTTGCCAACTGGCTCACAAACCGGGCACACACTATCAAAGTGGTTGACTCCACATCACCCAGCAAACCTGTTACCAGCGGGGTGCCACAGGGTCAATGCTGGGCCCCCTACTGTTTGGTATATACTTCTCAGAAGTTCAGGTCAAAACTAAAGGGTTGTGGCTGACCAAGTTTGCAGACGACTGCAAACTAGATGCAATTGTTGAATCCCCAAATTATGTCAATATACTCCAGGATGGTCTTACACAGACCAGCAATTAGTATATTAGTCATGGTTTCAAAATGAATGCAAAGAAATGCATCATCCTTCCCTTCAGCACAAACAATGTCTCTTCACACTATCAAATCAGTAATACCTTAAGTACCTATAAAGTGGTAAGGCACCTGGGATCACAGGTTGACCACAACCTTAACTTGGACCACCACGTGTCTACCATTGTAAGGAAAGCTTTCTCCATAGCTCACTTGATTAGTAAAGGCATTGCCTCCAGAGCAAAAGAAGTTATAATCTCCTTATACTCGGCACTTAAAAGGCCCATAATTGAGTATAACACCCCATTCGGTATATACTATACTACTCACCTACAGCAATTAGAGAGAGACCTCAGTGGTTTCTAACAAAGAAGATCAAGGGCCTCCAGCATGTGCCTTACACTGACTGACTAAAATCACTGTCACTATACTCCATACTGTATAGACTTCTTAGGGATGACTTATGCTTGGCCGACAGAGCAACCCAAGACCCAGACCTAATGAACTTACAGCATATCCATAAATCAAATGGGTCTAGGGCTACCCATTCCAGGGACTTAAATATGGCCTGTGACTTAAATAGTACATGCTGGAGGGACAAATTTATCTCCCAGCAACTGCCATGTCTTTGGAACAGGCTCCCAATTGATGTGAAACAGAGCACCTCTATGACAGTGTTCAAAAGGAACCTGGATGAATGGATCGGGCACCGTAAATTCTTACCAGAGATAGCACACACAAGCCTTCTGGACATGGGCAGTCATCACTAAATGCAATCTTGGGTATTGACTAGTACCTCTACAGTATTACATTGAATTGAAACGGCTAGGCTTAAAATGACCTCCGTGTTGATAGCCTAGCAATTTCCCATGATCCTATGATCCTATGTATAGCAGTTCAGAAAGAATGATCTTAGCTTCAGGTAGCACAAGAGTAGAGCCAAATATGTGTAGGATGTTTCTTCTGTTCAGTTTTAAAAGAATTTAGGTCTTCATTTTGTTTTATACACATTGGAAAACAGGTTGATTTTCTACAGAAATAGTTAGGGTACATAGTGTCACCTGTGGTGCTTTTGGATTTTGTTATGAAAAGTAGCAATTTATCACCAGATTGTAAAGTAATACTTTAGGAGTAGGAGTACATGAAGGATTTGAGGGCTGGACATCATTCTTGTTTATGATATAGTTTGCAGATTAAAATGATTGTGCATAAGTAAGTGTATGTTAGAGCTCAAGCCAGTTTACTTTTTTTTAAACACCTTTATTAAGTTATCACTTAAGACATAGTTACACACACATTAATAGAAAAGAAAACAAGCCATATTACATTTTTTCATTCACATATATTATACATTTTGTTTTCTTTCTTTACAGCTCTCATTTAGTCCAACATTATGTATGCTTAAATTGCTTAATTCATGCCTTTCCTTAAACCTCACTCCTCCTCCTCCTGAATATAATTTTGTATGTATAGTTCCCACAAATTCCATTTATTTCTAAGAAATTTGCTCCTTCCCTTTTCCAAAGATACAATTTCCAGTTTTTTATCTCTTTTACAATATTCAGTGCTTCAAATACAGCTGGTTTAGATTTTTACTTCCATTTTATAGTGATTGCTTTTTTAGCAGCCAATAGAATTAACTTAACACCTTACTTTGATTAGGTAATTCAGCTCCTGCGTATGACCTCAAAGCAATCAATTCTTTAGTTAATGTAATTTCTGAGACAGTATTCTGTAGAGATTTTTTAAAATATTCCCACTCATTACACTCACAAATAAACATGTTCCCAGTTACCTCTTTCTTCCCTATCACACCTCCAAGTTTTGCTATCTAAGTGAGGAAAAATTCTTTGAAGTCTGCTTGGGGTATAAAAATATCTATAAAAAATACCTTTAAGCAAAAATCCTACACCATCTGGACTTTGTTGCATACTTGATAGCCATATACATGCCCTATCATTGTTCCCTTGTAAATTGTGTGTCCTGTCTCTCTTCCCAATCTTTTGTAACGCCCACTGCTTGATTCCTATAGTTATTGTGCAATATTTTATATGCCCTACTAACTACCCCCTTTTGTCACATTAGTTTCTGTTCCAGAATCAACTAAAAACTCTGCCAGGGCATGTCTTTCACTTAGGTCTTCCATATCCCTTTCCTATACTCAGCCCCTGGCAGGAAAGGTCATCTTCGGCCTGCAGTCTAAACTTCTTTTTGGCTTCATCCCTCTCTGTGTAGTTATTTTCTCTCAATAACTTGGTTGCTTTGCCAGTTTTCATCCAATAAATATCAGCCCCTATTGTCTATTTTCTGTCATCCCTATTGGCAAAATATCCTTTCTCCATTCTTTCTGCAACTTTATAAATATAATATTCTGTACAGCTGCTGTTATTTTTCTCAAGGATCTGTATCCATAATCCCACTATTTCCTTATTTCTTGAACTCCTCCCAGCTTTATCATCATCATCATCCCTTTCCATTTTGAATTATAGCTCTCTGCTTTTAATATGTATATGAGCCTTAACTGCAGAGTTCTGAAGTATCCCTTTAATTCGGGTAATTCTAAACCACCTTTTTTCTATTGGAAGGGTCATCTTATCTCACCTGACCCTTGCACTCTTCCCCTCCTAAATAAAGTCTTTCAACTCTTATTAATTATTGTCTACAACTTCTCCTTTGGTTGATAAAAATTTGCCTAGCCTATATATATATATACAATTAAAGGGACTGAATACATTTTTACTGCTTGTATCTTACTGTCCATACCCATAAACAAGAGCTTCCAGTTTCTCAGTTTGTGTGTTATCTTTTGTTTAGTCTCTTCCCACATATCCTTAGCTCCCATTACAGAAGTCATTTAAGCCAATCTCCTAAATACTTCATCTTATTGTGCCCCTATAAGTAAGGATATTGCTGAATCAGTTTGTGTGTGGACATATAATTTAAGGCTATAGGTTTTGTTTAATCTTCATTAAATTTATACCCTGAAAAGATATGAAACTGTTTCAAAATGTTCCACAGCAATGAAATTTCCTTTTCTGGCTTTTTCAAGTGCAAAGAAATATCATCTGCAAATAGTCAGTTTTTCCTAATTACCATATCAATCATATCCTTAAATTACAGAGTCCTTTACTATCTTATTATTGTGTCAGGGAATGCAAATGCTTCCATTGCACATAAAATACCAGCTTACTCTGTCAAATGCTTTTTCTGCATCAAGACTCACCAACAACAGTGGTATTTTCTTATAGTCTGCTTCCATCTGGATCATTACTGTATTAATGTTGCCAAATGTTTACCTCTCCTCCACAAAACCAGACTAAGCTATATCAATCCATTTTAGCAAAAGCTAATTTAAGTTTTTGAGAGCCAAGCAGTGATAAGTTTCATGTGGCAGATTTGTGGTAGATTTAGCTACTTTATTATAGCACTGTAGAGTTTTAAGGGTAACAATAGCAGTAAAGCTTGTTAAAACTGGAGAGGCATACAGTACGGTAGGGAGTAGATAGGCTGTGGCAATGCATTTTTCCTGACTGCATCTGTGAGGAATGGTTTAGCTCAAGATAGACTGCCTAGTTAATGGTGTGTGTGTGTGTGTGTTTTTTTAATGCTTGTAATATGATTGTCAAATTTCATTTGGTCATCTATAATAACTCCAGAGTAGTTTGGTGTGTGTTACTAGTTCAGTTTTTGTATTGTTCATTGATGATATACAGATTTTTTGTTGGTGTTTTTTGTGTGAACAACGTTGGCTTCATTTTCATCGGGTTAAGGAGTTGGGAGTCATACAACCAGATTTCAATGGAAGAGGAAGATTGTTGGGTTAGTTGTTGGAGATTAGTTAAATGTTTAGTTGCAGAGGGTTGAGTTGCCAGTGTAGTAGCCTATTGAAGAGTGCATGGATGCAGTATGCAAGTAATTTATGAATAAGTTGAAAATGAGGGGCCTAATATTGATCCTTGGGGCACACCAAGGGATATGGTCATGAAGGATGAGTAATCCTTTTATCATTTTACAGTCTGCTGCCTGTTTGTTGAGTAACTGTGTAACCAGTGCAGGACAGAGTCTCTAAAGTCTAATAAAGAAAGTTTATGTAGAAGGTTTTTAGTAGGTGACAATGTCAAAAGTCTTTGATAAGTCAAGGAAGAGGATGGATACTATGTTATCTGAGATTCTGTTTTGGTTAATTGTGTTATGAAACATAGCAATGCTGTAGTGGTGCTATGACAGAGTCTGAAACCATGATGCATTAGAGGAGTTTGTATCATAGAATAAATGTAAGAAGTTTACAGTGGATGCACTTTCCAGAATTTTTGGTAGGGCTGACAGAAATGTAATGAGTCTATAGCTATATAGGTCAGTGGAAGACCCACCTTTATGTAGATGTATGGCAAAGGATTTTTTTCCAGAGGTGAGGAACATTCTTCTTCTTCTGGCTTTTCCCAGTTAGGGGTCGCCACAGTGGATTATCTGTCCGCTCATGATTGGCAGTGGAGTTTTTTTACAGTGTCGAGTTGCCAGCCCAGCGCCCAACCTTCCACAGAAGGCACACACATGCACACATTCACATTTACATCTAGGGCCAATTTAGAGTGTCCAATCCACCTACAGCATGTCTTTGGGATGTGGGAGGAAACCGGAGCACCCGGAGGAAACCGACGCAACCACAGGGAGGACATGCAGACTCCGCACAGAAGGCGCCCCAGCCAAGGATCGAACCGGAGAACCTATTGCTGTGAGGCGACAGTGCAAAGCACTGCAGCTGCCCAGAAGTGAGGGACATCATTTTGTTTTTATTGTACAGTGGATTAGAATGGGAAACAGGGTATGCAGCTATGTCTGTGGCAAACTTTATGTATTCTGTACGGAGTCGGTTGGGGAAAGCAAGAGGGTCTCCAGTTCAATCCTTGGCAGGGATGCCTTCTGTGCAGAGTCTGCATGTCCTCCCTGTGGTTGCGTGGGTTTCCTCTGGGTGCTCCGGTTTCCTCCCTCATCCCAAAGACATGCTGTAGGTGGATTGGACACTCTAAATTGGCCCTAGGTGTGAGTGTGTGTGTGTGTGTGTGTGTGTGTGTGTGTGTGTGTGTGTGTGTGTGTGTGTGTGTGTGTGTGTGCCTTCTGTGGAAGTTGGGCACCAGGCTGGCAACTCGACACTGTAAAACTCCACTGCCAATCATTGGCGGACAGGTGATCCGCTGTGGCGACCCCTAACCAAGAAAAGCCGAAAAAGGAAGAAGAAGTAGGGAGTTGGTTGGGGGCTAAAGTGGTGGGTTTTAATTTTTAAAGGAGTTTTTTTTTAAAGGAGGCAGGGTTGTCTTGGCTTGTTTGAGTTGGAAGTAGAAAGTTGTTGGTGGTAGTATTGTTGAGGAAGGAGGCTACTATTTGAGTAAAGTGGGAGTTAAATTGGGAGGCTTTGTTTTCATTTTGGTGAATGGTGGATGGAATATGTCCTTGGTTTAGTAGGTTATTGATTGAGGTTCAAGACTAAAGCATGGTAAAGAAGGATTTTTTTGTCATTTTTAGTTGATGTTTTAAGTTGCTTTTTAAGTCTATCTGAGTTGCTACAAATTTATTTTACTTTGTAATTATGTTTTCCAGACTTTATGTCTTTCTTTCACAAGTTGCTTGATATTCATGGAAAGCCACGGAGTGTGATCGGCTTTGATTCTTTTTGTCCTGGTAGGGGAAAGTCTGTTGACCATGTTTAGGAAGCTGTTACTGGAATCTTAGACAGTGCCATCTAGGGGCGGGTTTTTAGCATGTTCCACTTATAATGCTGTAAGGTGGTGACAAAGGTTTCAGTTTGGAAATTAGATAGATTTTTTTTACCTTGTTATATGGTCTTTAATATTGTCTGAGTAGATAGGTTGGAAGGTAGTTGCTTTAAGAAAATGGCAGTGTACCATAGGATGAGTATTTTTTTTTTGCCAGGATGTAAGAGTCCAGTTTAAAGTAAATTCCCGTGTAGTTTGTTTATTGTATCTTTGTTGTAGGACTGGTAAGTTGGGTGAAACCATACAACTATATGCTAATTGATGTGCTGTTTGAGTTTAAGGTAAGCCAGTCAATATTTACATAATTTAGAATTATTGTTTGTCGATGTATTTTATGAGAATAGTGGAAACCCAGTAAAGAATATTTTCTAAAGGGGATGTATTATTATCTGGAGGTATATATGTACTATAACTTCTCTTTTGTGAGAGCTGAGTTTAAGGGATGTTACTAGCATGTTAACAATATTTTTCTTACATATTTTTGTATATTATTGCTACATTGCCTGCTTTTTTCCTTTTCTATCTAGCCTGAGTATATTGAAACCTCGTGGTAGGACTTCTTTATTTTTTTCTTGTTTCAGACATGTTTAGGTGGCAAATAGGATATCAGTGGTTGATTAACCCAAGCATGAACTTCAAAATATATATATATGTACTTGGTTTAAAATTCAATATACTGTAAAAAACAAAATTCCTTGAAGAAGATGAATTTTGGTTTATAGGAACATATAATAAATACAAGTACCTACGAAGAATGGGTTAGAGTATTAAAAATCCAACAAAATGAAATATGTACAATTATTTTATAAGATATGTTTTTTACAGTATATTAAATTTTAAACCAAGTACATATAGATTTTTTTTAAAGACTACTCAGTAAATGAAGCAATATAACACCTTAATTAAATTGTCTGAATTAACTTTAAACTGCAGATACTGAAGATATTCTGATTGTATTTGTTTTTGGTACAACTAGTATAGAAATTCATTGGAGTGATGTAATTCAGTTTAATTCAAATTTATTGAAAGAGACTGATTGGCCATTGAATATGGTCAGTTGACTATATTAAGTGAATGAATTTAGTGCTTAAATGACTCTGAAGAAGCCTATATGTATTTAAGGCAAAAGCACTAAGTTATTTAAGTTAAACAAGAAGTTGGAATAAACAGCACTTTTTTTTACTTCTAGTTGCGATCCGTTTGTTTTTTTATTTTTTTGTTTTTTTTATTTTTTGTTACTCTACAGTCATTCCTGAATTTGTCAGTCTTGTGCTATAAATTTAGCCACCCTTACCTCCTTACACATACTACATCTACTCTGTGTAGCATGGAATGTAGCTGCCCTTGCATTTACTACGTCTGTGCTATGTAGCCTCAGATATGTATCGCAGAGCTGCCCATGCACTTACTACATCCAGCATTCACAGCCTGGAATGCTGCTGACAGTAAATGCTATGTATACTACATCTGCCTTCTGAAGGATAAAAAGTTACTGAATTTTTAATTTTGAATCATCACTGCTGAGGAGCAAATTTTATCCAATGATACTATGCATGATTGCCCACACTGTAAACATCACCAATCTATAGCCTGTGGTCATCCTTTTCAGCTGCATTATGACCCTTGAAGTTACCACCACTGAGCTGTTGGGTGTGTCTGTGTATTCTTAAAGTGTCTCCTGAATGCACCTTCTTTGAAATGCTGAAGTGTCCAGCCATCTGTCTCAGTGAAGCACATTAACTCTTCTTTTTTTTTAAGTTGACAGTAAATGTATTCATCCCCATGATTTTATAATTAGTGACTCAGCTAAAAACTAACCATCTAGCCATTGTGTTCAGTATGAATCCTCCTTGGACTCCCTTTTTTTCCCCATGACATTCAAATGTTTAAAAACAATGCTTCAACATTGACTGCTGGCTTAGCATCACAGATAAAACTGCATTGCCAATGAGATAGGTATAGACATTGTCAGTTATTATGCAAAGTGATAATGGAACATGGTGTCTGATATGTCAGTACCTGGCATGGCCTCTACCTTTGTTACCATAGTAACAATACTGCTTGCAGTCTTATGGATCCAAACTCTAGCATAAACCTGGTTCAGTAGAGGTGGAAAGGTCAGTCAATGGGTTTATATTATCAAGCCTGCATTCAGTGACCTCCAACACTTCTACATATAAGTCTTAGCTCATGTGTCAGTATGACTGGTTGGATCAGTAAAGCAGTGTATATTAGTATCCTAACATGTGGCATTAGCTTCAGATTACATCCTTTAAAATGCCATGTCATGACACTTTCACTATGGTATACTGATATAGTACCGTGAGGCCTGCTGTGGCTTTCCTCATTTCTCAGCTACCTCAGCCTTAGGCATTAATTGGGTTTTCTAAGTTTTTCTCACTTTCATCGTGCTGTTAATAGAGCTGCATTAAAGCCATCAACAGGAACATTTGACTAGCTTGCTAACCAGGACAGAAGTTCAAAGTGAGACACCACGCAAAAAAAAAAAAAAAAAACACTTGAAATTTGTATGGCGCTTACGGACTACAGATGGCAGCACTATGAATCAACCAGAACTCTTTCATAGGTTCATAGTTTCATACTAGGCTAATAACTACTAGAGTCTTTACAAGCCTAGTCATGCAACACAACCCAGTTTTTTCCCAGAGTTTCTTGGATTCCTATATGGTGGGGTATGTTAGTAAAGAAGTAGCTAAGGGTTATGTGGGGGCGTATGTTAGTTGGGGGTTTACTTACTGTTGACCTCTGTCCATCAAAGACATGGGGGCTAGGCTGAGGATAAAGTTGTGATTTCTTATCCAATGATCATGGTTTCTTATGAACAGGGTCAGGGATGAACTCTGCTTCACATAAATAGGGAGCTTATTCCATAGCATGGGGATCCTTTGAGACACATATCAGTCCCTCCAGCAGGTTCTATTTATGTTGCATACAAAATTCAGGTCTTTGGATATAGTGTTTCTGGTGTTGTTTGTCTAGCAGATGTGCAAGAAATCAATCAGAGCTGGATATGAGGATGCCTTATAAGCTAGGCATAGATCGTCTCTCAGCAACCTGTAGGAGACTGAGTACAGAGACAGGACCTTAAGGCGATCTGCATAGAACAGGTATTCATACCCTGGAGTCTCCTGGTGAGGAACCTTTATGGCCATTCCAGTTGTTGCAAGTGCCTGGATAGGTAAATGCCAAAGCAGGCATTGTACTAGGTCTAATAAGGGCAGAGTAGAGTGGTATTATGACTTCCTTGGACCTGGATGCCATACCCTTGCTTATGAGGTGGGCAACAAAGAATGATTTTCTTGCTATCTTGGTTACTCATTGGTCAAACACCAGATTGCTGTCTAATATGTTCCCAGATCCCTAAATATCGGGTCAACTCTGTAGGGTATTTTATCAAGGAAGCAATTAGCTTAGGTGGACACCTTTCTAAAGGGTACTGCCATGCATTTTTTTTTGCATTGAGTTTTAATCCATAGCTTTCAAACCAATCATTTGTTTGTGTTAGACTCTCTTGTAGGATGTTGGTGTCATGGGCAGAATCTATGAAAGCACTCAATTTACAGTCATCTGTGAACCTGGTGAGCCAGAGGCCTTTGACATTAGCCTTGACTTCCAAGAAGTAGATGCCAAAAGCAACAGGCCAAACAGAGAGCCCGGGGCATTCTGCTGGAGACTGGTCTCACTGATCCTGACTTCTTTGGCCCTATCTGTGAGCCAGCTGGGAATCCATTGAGTTATGTAGGGCTTTATACCTAGTTGTGAGAGTTTGTCAACAACACCTGAGTTGTATCAAATGCCTTGGCCAGGTTAAGGTAGGTAGTATGCACTGTTTTCCACTCATCCATAGTCATAGTGACCCCCTCAAAGAAGTCTACGAAGTTAAGTGGGCAAGACCTTCTCTTAAAAAAGCCAAACTTGGATGGGTCCAGTGTCTGTAGGTTGCCAATGTCCCTGCTGATCATTTCCATGATAATTTGTTCTATGACCTTGCATATTAGACTTGTCAGACTGATGGGTCTGTGGTTCCTGGGGTCAGTTGATGGTCCACCCTTATGAAAAAGGATGACCATTGCAGCCCTCCATTTACCTGGTATGTAACCTATTTTGAAGTTGTAGTTGAAGAATGACTCAAGTGGTCCTGGTAGTTCATGCTTTAGGCTGTTTAGGAGGCAACCAGGGATACTGTCCAGGCTGATTGAAGCAGTGTTGTTAGTCTTAGCGAGCACCTCCAGAACCTTCTCCTTGTTGATAGTTGGGGGGGAGATTCTAGAAGGGATTTCACAGACGGTAGATGGGGGGGTGAAGTTAGAACTAAATTTAACAGCCAGTATTTTTGTGATGTCAGCTAGAACAGTGACATAGCATATGCCATTTACCACCAGTTCAGCACACTGCTGAGTGTTACCTTTAAAGTTCCTGACATAGCTGAAGACGGCCTTGTGATTGTCCTTAGCATGGGAGGCTATCCTGACCTTGTAAATGGCCTTATTAATCTTTATTAGACCTCCTAGTTTCCTGTTTAGTTGAATCAGAGAGCTCCTGTCTGTATGAGAGCTGGTCTTTCTCACTTTGGCCAAGACTTTTTTTCTTTTGTTATATTGCCTGTTAAGGCAGGATTCCACCAATGTGGCTTGGTTTTGGTGTTAGATCTGGGCTTACTTCTGTTAGGTACAGCAACCTCAATGCAGCCACCTACATGTTTGTACAGGGTTTCTGTAAGCAATTCTGCATAGGTTGTGTTCTCAGGCTTTGGGAGAGCTGTGAATTTTGACAAACCTTCACGTTAAGTATGCAGTAGTAAAGTTCCTAACTATTACGAGTTTAGTTGACTTTTCTAGGCTGATTCTTATTTTGAGTATACAGCTTCGTAGATTTCAATGGACACCAAAACATTCAAACATTTAATTGCATTTCTCCTACTTTTCATATATAACCCAAGAAATTGGTTGTTTTCTGCTGGTGAAGGATTTATAGGTCTTGATGTGCATAGTAAAGGTGCCTGCACTCAGAAATTTTGGGATCTTCTAGCAGTTTCATTGTTTACCTTGTTTATTGACTTGTAAGACACACCAACACATATCGATGTATGCTAAAAAAAACAAAAAAAAAAAACAGTCTTTCTAGTTGCTGGATTTTTAGTGTATTTTCCAGTGACTAATTGTGTCACTGTTGTTGTTATTATACAGTGTAATTCCTGGTCATTAGTGAAAATACTGCCAAACTCTTAACACATACCAAGCACTTCCAGTTAGCTGATAAAACACAGGTGCATTTCTTTGTATATTTTCAACAGTTTCTTGGTAGCTAGCAGGATCTGCTTTGCAAAATCAGCTGCTGGCCAAAACTGTAAATCAGCAGTAGTTGTAATTTTAAGCCAAAACTACTGCCTGATAAAACTGACCACCCTTTTTTTGTGTTAACTCATAAATCTACACAGGCACTCACCCCCATTTCTTTAAACAAACTAAATTAAAACATATATATTCTTAATATTTACCATTTTTAATACAGCAAACAATGACCCTTCACTTTTTTTAGATAACAGATATGAACGAAAAGAGGTGGAGAGGGCCCCCTCAGTACCGAGACCAGATGATATCAATCCATTGGTGCCTTCTTGGGATTCTTATGGTGGACGACAAGAATTAATTATTGCTCGTCCACTAGACTGCACCAGATCTCTCTATGGATGCTGCTCTGATGGTCAGACTTCAGCCCGGGGCCCTGGTAAAGAAGGGTGCCCAGTCATCCCCTGCCAGGAGACAAGGTAAGACAGAAAACTACCCCTAATTAGAATGCTGCAGTTTTATAATGAGCAATCCTGAATGTCTCTACCTGTTGTTACCTGTAGTTCTGTGTGTGTTCTAGACAAGGTAATACAGCATGCTGCCTTTAACAGATATGTTGCAGTTCAGTAATAAATGATGCCAAATGTCTTTGCTTGTTAATACATGTAGGGATGTGTGCATGTGTGTGGGCGTTGGGTTTGTGTGTGTGTGTGTGTGTGTGTGTGTGTGTGTGTGTGTGTGTGTGTGTGTGTGTGTGTGTGTGTGTGTGTGTGTGTGTGTGTGTGTGTGTGTGTGTGTGTGTGTGTGTGTGTGTGTGTATCCCAGACAAGGTAAGATAGCATGCTACTCTTAGCACTTTGCAGTTTGATAATGAATGATGCCAAAGGCCTTTGCATACTGAAACCCATGCTGGTCTATAATAAAAGATGCATAGAACTAACAGTTGACTCCCTCCATACGATATAATTACCTGAACTCCTGAAAGCCATATTAACCCACTGCAATGAGTTGTTATAGTTTTTTTGTCAAGCACTAAATTACTTTCATTATATAAAAAACCTTATCCTTTTGTAAGTCTGCTCTCTCTCAACCTCCCTCTCTAGGGTCTGTGACCTTTGCCCTTCTGCAGGCCATATTTTTCTCTTTGTGGTTTTTTTTTTATGCCATTTTTTGTTTATTTGAACCATAAATTCCCACTAGTATTAAACCCATTTTCATCTGAAGCCCACTGAGAGAAGCCCCACAGCAACATGATATTTTAAGATCACAGCAATTAATATTAAACAAATACAGGCAAAAATGAAGCATAAGAGTGACTATATTAGATAACAACAACTTTGTATGACCCTTATCAGAATATCCATGCATTGTTATTACTGTTAATTATTTTCTGCTATGTCTTTAGAACTACCAGAGCTGATCCTGAAACTGGATCTCTGTAATCAGTGCCCTACCCCAGTGCTTAAATAAATAATGGTCAATCAGTAGAGAAAAGGGAATTCCAAGATGTCTGCACATTAAGTAACAGCTTAATTTCAGCTCTCCTAGTGTGAAAACAGAAACTCAGAAAACAGAGCCAGTGAATTTGTCTTTTGGGGTAAATTTTAGTTAGTGGCTAGTAAGTGCACTGCCTAAATGCCAATAAAGAAGAAATTTAGAGAACCTGAAATTAAATCACCCACAAAAGGTGATGAGAAAACATTAGCTGGGAAGAATCCTGCAGCTGTTCAGTAAAAATCAGTTCAGTCTCCAGCTTTGGTGCAAGACATGACCTCCAATAATCTAAAGGAAAAAAATTAAGGCAAACTGATTACAATGAATAAATCACTCAAGTTTATCAACTAAAAGAATAAAAGGCTGAAAAATGAAAGAAGCTTTAAATAGTAATTCAGGTGAGCTGATAAAACTGCAAAAATCAGAGGTCAAAATGAAGAAAGGGCTGGTTGAGTATGAGACTGCTCAAGAAGAGATGTTTCAGAAAATGGAAGAATTAGACATCACAGCATGTAGGGAAAACCTGAGATTTTTCTTCTGTACCAGACAAACTGGAAGGAACAAACTGTATTAATTTTATGAAAACACAGATAAGCAACTGGACTGGTATTCCACAGCAGGAGTTGTTAGTTGAAAGGGAATATTGTGTGTATGCTCCAGATCTGGCCATGAGAAAGCCACCAAGGCCTCTAATAGTAAACATGCAATCCTACCAGCAGAAATACTTGATTCTGACAAAACTGTGGCAGAAGGACAAATTTTTAAAATATGGAAACAATAGAGTGTTTGTGCAAAATGATTACTCACTGTACACCAGGCAGGAGAAGAGCAAATGTATTTCAGCAATCAGGGAATGCTGAGAGGCTGGTATGAGATTCAAGCTGATGTATCCAGCTATCTTCAGCATACTTTTTCCTCAAAGATCAAAGCCATTTTTTGATGCAGAACATGCTAAGAAGGAAATACAAAAATGCTTCCAAAGTGATTATAAAACAGAAAGGGACTCTGATTCTTATTCTTCTGATAATAAAACACATAGAGAGACAATACCAGTAAAATCCTTTCCAATGTTCCAAAGGAAAATGTTTGAGAAACAGAGAAAAGCACAGGAGTTGACTAGAAGGACCAGGAGTACTTTGGAAATGAACCAGAGACTGGAGTTTGGAGATGGAGATCAACAGGAAGAAAACAAGCAACTCAGAAAGTAATGAATAAATGTGGATTATAAAGCATTACTCACAGTTATGAAATATGGCAGACCAAGAAAACCTGTAAACACTGGATGTTTTTGGCTTTGCTAAACTTGTAGGGGACTCCAAATCATATGCCCTACTTCATGTCATTAGTGTTTGGAAGAACATTCTGAGGAGGGGAAGAGGAAGAAAAGATGTAGCTGTAAGTAAAACAATTTTTGTTCTTACCAGTATTTTTATAAGACATGGCATATGTGTATGTTATACAGTAAAGCATTTTTAGTTATTTTTTGTGTGTCATTAGGGATACTAAAGTAAACAGGTACCCTTTTTTCTTCTTCTTTCGTTCCTGTTGTTTAGTTTTAAGAAATGTAGGCACTATAATGTAAAAAGAAAGGAAAGCCTTGACAAAAGTATGTTTAAGATAATAGGCTGTAATCTTAGGATGATGAGATAAGAGATGGGTTGTAAAAGTACATACAGCATGCAATAAGTAAAATGTATGTGCTTTTTCTTACTTTTGGATAGAGGGATGACTGGATCAAGGCCATTGGCTGTATCTAACAAGTTTTTAAGTGGAAACAATTAAATAAAAGAACACAGAATGTAATGAAAATGTTTTCTTTAGCAAATAAATGTTCACAGTGCAACATGAGAAGTGGGTCTATATCACCACATCGAATGGTGATAAGTTCAAATGCCCTTTGTTTGAACCAAAAAGTCTGAAAGCCCTAAACTGCAAAGTTATGGAACATCGATTTTTTTCCCAGGGAAAAAAAATTGGTGGGCCATCTTCGGGGCTTTGCTATTTCCTCCACTGTAGTGTGATCTCGGAGTTGGTATATTTAAGTAGGGGGGGTGTGGGGGGGGGGTGAAACTGCCAACTTCAGTTTGTTTTGATTTTTTTTTTCATGGAGCAGCGATTTTTTTTCCCTACGAAAAATTTGCTGTTCCGTGAGTTCGCTGTTTAGGGTTTTCGGACCTTTAGGTTTAAACAAAGGGCATTCGGACTTATTAGGATTCGACATCATGATATAGTCCTTGAGAAGCTTGTAGCTGAAGGCAACTGTTTATCTAGTTCCAATGTTTCTACAGAGACAATATGACAAAATGGCAATAAAAACAGAATACCTTTTTTTATTTCAGTGGCTAAAGGATAATGTTTTCTGAAAGCATTCAAATTGTTTTCTACATCTGAGAGAGATAAAGATAAGACAACAACAGACAACACTTAGTGTAAATAGGAGCACACACTGTACCATAAGTCTTACCATGGATACCCTTCATTATAGGTCAGTTAAAGCCTGAGTGTAGTTGTCAATCTGGGACAATTGTTACTCCTAGGAGGGTTAAACTTCATTATTCAAATATGTATATAGTTTTGTGTGTTTGTATAAGTTAATAGACTATTAGGTCATTGGGGTGTTCAAGGGGTTTATCTGTTTTTTGTTTAAATGTTTTAAATAAAACAAAAAGTCTTTTAAGATGTGGCATAAGTTCAAATGAATATGCCAAGAAACAACTGTATACAAGAGCAACCTGTCAAACATCCATCTATGCATGTAATATAAAAGCTGAAACTAGACATTTAAAAAACTGTTACACATAGTCGGAGATATGAATATGGAAAGTGTTTCCATTATGATAAGAAGTTATCTTTGAATGTGAATAGTCACAGGTATATACTAAATAGCAAGAGTAGTGAACTATATTAATAAATGCAGATTGGAAACAGCTATGCTGCAGCAGACACATTTGGAAAAACTGAGCATGTACATTTGATGAACAAAGGATTTCAGGATAGTTATTTAGTGGAATATCTGTGACACAGGAAAAGGGAAGTATTTATATTAACTACTAGAGGAGCTCCAATAGTGATCAATGAGGAAAAAAGTTAATAATGTTATTAAATTTGTAGTAGTAAGGGGCTTCTGCCAAGGGAGAATTACACTGGCATGTATTTATATTCTGCCTAAAACTGCTACATTAAAACAATTCTGTGAGAAATAATCAGCTTTCAGTAGGGATTATTGCCTATATGTGGGGACTAGAATCTGATTTTCAACATTGAGGGTGTATCTGGGGGACCTACAAGGAACATATAACAAAAAATGAGTAGATTTTTGAAGAAATGTATGAAAATATTTGGAATGAAAGATGTGAATTCAGTAGTAGGAGCTCAGAAAGAATTTACATATTATTCCCCAAGGTAGAAAAACTGAGCTAAGTTAGACAGAAATTATATTTCACAGGAACAAGTACATTTGATTGAAAGTTTTGCTACACATCCATTTACTATTTGAGATCATGCACCAATAATAAGTAAAATTTCTCCAAAGCCAACTTCATGCTTCTTAAGACAGAAGTGGCGAACTTCATGACACCCATGCAGAGGGACAATACAGTTATGACTGCTGAATGCTACACAAATGCACTCTATAAGCACTTACACGAGTGCATGGATCATTCTATCCCAAACAGAACCAAGACGCTATCCTCCAAAAAAGAAGGCAATCTGATGGTCCCCTGCCATAAACAAACTCTACAACAGAAGGAAGAAACTTGCAAAAGAGAGTAAAATCCCGTGAGTGGAGGACCTCCCTGGTCAGCCTCAGTAAGAAGCTGAGATCCCTTATAAGATCCTCCAAAGTTAGCTACGAAAACAAAATTGCCAATGATTCTAAGGGCAACCACAAAGCATTCTATAGCTATGTCAAGAATCTCAGTGGCAACACCCAGATCTGCTCTGAGTTACAGCACAATGGCATGAAAATTTCAGAACCAACTGATATTGTCAACATCCTGGCAGATAGGTTCAGTGCTAACCTTACCCCCCTCTCACCCCCTAAAGGACCCATATCTATACAGGAAGAATGCAGAGTCCCTGTAATCACATCTATGCAGGTAAAAGGTGCACTCTCTAAAACCAAAAAACACAGCATCCATGGGACCGGACAACATCCCAGGTTGCATTTTACACGAACTTCAGAACAAACTGGCTCCCCACCTAAGCACCATGTTCAATCGTAGTCTCACATCAGGCTTTGTGCTCACTGAATAACATACAGCAACAGTTATCCCACTCTACAAAGGGGGAGCCACCACTGATTCTGGGAACTATCACCCTATTAACCTGACGAGCCTGGTCTGCAAGGCCATGGAACATATCATCATGGAACTCATAAACAAAGACATTGGTATCCTCCAAACTCTGGACCCCACCCAGTTCGGGTTTGTGAAAGACAGATCATGCCTTCTAAACCTGATTGACTTCTTTGATGCAGTCACCAAAGCCGTAGATGAGGGTAAGGTGGTTCACACAGCCTATCTTGACCTCACCAAGGCTTTCAACACCATCCCCCATTCTAGAATTATAGCTAAACTCACTAAACTAGGTATAAATCCCTATGTCACAAGATGGGTTGCCAACTGGCTCACTGACAGAACCCACAATGTAAAAGATGCAGACTCCAAATCTGACTTCAAACTAGTGACAAGTGGAGTACCACAGAGTTCAGTCCTGGGACATCTCCTGTTTGGTATCTACTTCTCTGAAGTACAGGCTAACACAGAAGGCCTCTGGCTAATGAAGTTTGCAGATGACTGCAAACTAGGAGCCATAGTCAAGTCCCCAAATTATGTGGACATCCTGCAGAAGGGCCTCACTGAGACAGATGCCTGGTGTCAGAGGCATGGCCTCAAGCCCAATGCCAAAAAGTGCATTGTCATCCCCTTTGGTAAAAACTCTGTACCCATGAACTACCACATAAATGGCAGTCTACTTAATGCTGAATGTGTAATAAGAGACCTTGGGACCCAGGTGGACAGTAGTCTCTCCTTTGATAATCACATCGCCACAGTAGTCAGGAAATCCATCTATGTGTCACACCTCATCACAAAAGAGTTTTCATCCAGGAAAAAAGAGGTCATTGTTCACCTCTACTCAGCACTCATTAGGCCCATTATAGAGTACAGCACCCCTTTTGGAATGTACCTCACAAGACATCTGCAGCAGCTGGAAAGGCCACAGAAGTACTACTGGCCTCAAACAGATGCCCTACACTGACCGTCTCAAAAAACTCCAGCTTTACTCCGTAGCATATCACTTACTCTGAGGAGATCTCTCCCTAACATATAAAGCTATGTTAAACCCAGAGCTGTTGGACATGCTACACCTTAAGAAATCCCAATCCCTCTAAGCTATGTGCTCTAGGGACCTAAACCTTGTCACCACAATAAACAGGACATGCTGGAAGGATAGATTCCTGTCCCAGAGACTTCCTATACTCTGAAACAAGTTACCCATCTATGTCAAGCAAAGTTCCTCATTAGCACTCTTCAAGAAAAATCTTGATGAGTGGATGGGAAATAGGAAATACACCCCGGGGATCACTTCTGTGGCTCTGCTCGACAGGGGTTTAGGAAATTAACTTTCTTGGGTGGCGTAAGCCAGGGAACCTTGTTGGCTAGGCTTACTTAGGCCCTCAGGCCGATAGCCTAGTACCTACCTATGAACCTATGAACCCATAAGAATGTAGGGTAAGGAAATAAAAATGAGACACTGGCACTTCACCACACATCTGTTAAACATAGAGGAATTTAAGAAATGGTTAGTGGAAATTATTCATGAGTTATTAGGGAATATAGAAATTCCTTCAGAAAATATAGATAGTGCGATAAAATGAAAGTGGAATTTAAAAATAGGGTAGAGGAAAAAGAGATATAGTTAAGAAGTGACAAGAATTATTTAGGGGGACTGACAAAAGTTAAAGCATTGCAGAATAGGGGGAATCTCAAACAACAAGAAGAGGTGCAAGTGCAAAATGCTAAAGAAAAAATAAGGGAATACCTGGATAATATGCATGATTCTAGAAAGATTGCTATTAAGCAACTGCTTTTTGATAATAATTCCAAAGCTCAAAAGCTTTTAACATATTGGCTAAGGCAACAGAAAGTAGAAAGGTTTGTTGTCAAGTTTAGGGAGCCTATAACAAGGGAAATAACCAAAAAAACTGTAAAGAAATGTGGGTATACAAATAAGTTGGAGAATGTTAGAAATTTTATGAAAATCTGTATAAAGCAGAAAAATCTGGAAATCAAGAGAAAGTACAAATGGAAATGTTTATGGAAGAATTAAATATGACAAGGTAAGAGTTGGAGGGGGGTCAATTATTAACAGTTAGGAATGAGGAGATGAGATAAAAATGGTGATGTATAAACAATCTACAGAAAAGTCTCCGGGAATAGATGGTATTCCTGTGAACATCTGGAAAGTAGGAGGAAAGAAAGTGATAAAGATCTGGAACATTTTGTTTAATAGTATTTTAAGAGGAAGAGAAGCACCAACATCCTGGAAGATGTGGTGGCTGTAATACCTAAAGATGGTAAAGATCCATCAGATCCAGTTTCATATAGGCCCATTTTGATTCTAAACTATGAATATTAAACTGTTCATGTCTATAACAACTAAAAGAATGGCAAAGGTGGTGCCAATATTTATAGATATGGATCAATTTTGCTTTGTGGAGGGGAGGCAAACATTTGACAAAATTAATAGAACAATGATGATCCAGAGGGAAGCAGAATGTAGGAAAATACCACTGTTGTTGGTGGGTCTTGATGCAGAGAAAGCATTCTACAGAGTAAGTGGAGATTTTATGAGTAGGACAATGGAAGCATTTGCATTGCCTAATACAATAATAAGGTTAATTAGGAGGCTATATGAGGGATTGGAGGTAAAAATTAAAGTGGGAGGATCCAGACTGATAAGTTCTGCTTGAACAGAGGAGCTACTCCGAGCTAGACAGGAGTGCTCTCTTTCTCCTTTGTTATTTTTATTATATTTAGACCCATTAGCAAAGATAATAAAAATAAAAATAAAAAAGATTGTTTTTAAAAATAATGCTTTTTATTGAGTCACTCTAAAAAGTAAAAAATAAGGATGGAGTGATTGTGATAATGAGGTACCAGAAGAAATAGGTATACAGTGGCTCTGTATACCTAAACACACACACACACACACACACACACACACACACACACACACACACACACACACACACACACACACACAGACATATATAGCATGTTATGTGCTACAAAAAATGTTCCAGGGGAGTATCAGTTTACAATATATCTCTAAGTCATGGAAATTAGGCAACAAGTTTTGTTTGTGTGTATTTAGTTAGTCTCCTGACAGAACAAGGTGTGAGAATTGGTAAAATATCTGCTAAAATGGAAGAAATATATCTGTAGGTCTGCAGTTAATTTTGACGACTGATGATTTTGCCAACAAAGTATACTGCTGTGTTTTGTTTTTTGTTTGTTTTGTTTAATTGACATAACTCAAGAAGTACTGAGTTTATTGAACGTAGGAATGTTAGTCATTAAGAATGCTTAGTGTATGTGGTTTTAGTTATGAGAAGTTAGTGTTTGTGTCAATGCCAAAACTTTCAAATATGCTGAAATTCTGGCATTGTGTGTGTGTGTGTGTGTGTGTGTGTGTGTGTGTGTGTGTGTGTGTGTGTGTGTGTGTGTGTGTGTGTGTGTGTGTGTGTGTGTGCGCGTGTGTGCATGTGTGTGTTTATTCTCATCAACCATAGCCATACACAGCCAGTGAGAAACTGGGAATGAGAGCATTTCCACTGGGCAGCCCTGCTTCTCCTCACATAACATGAGCAATGGTCTAAACTGTCAGTAACTCATAATTCTCTTCAATTTTATTCACACTGAATGTACATGTCTTCCTTGCCTGCATATCTGACATTGCTTCAGGCTGTCACCCTACAGGTCTCCATGCCTCCCTGGTGCTCCAAACCCACCCTAGGATGCATTTTCTCTTTTTTAAGTCTTCTCTTGGGCATACATTAGCCTAGGTATGAGATGCTCACCTGTATTGCTACTGTGGAACAGGCCTCTATTGTGTCCTTCTGTTATGCCTGCCCAGTGAGAGGCAAACACTTATTTTGTTTCCAGTTTCCATTCCCCTTTTGTAGAACTCCTCCTCCTCCAAGGATGTTTTCAGCTCCATCTACAGGACGCCTTCCAACTCTTTCTGGTTCCAACTATTGACCATTTTATTGAATGCAGGTTTGAATAACAGGTCTTCCATCTCCACTACATTATATGTCTCAGACATGACACACGCGCACACACACACACACACACACACACACACACACACACACACACACACACACACACACACACACAGACACATGGAATTGTACAACTTCTTCAAATGGGACTTTTCATCATTTTCGTTTGGGGGGGGGTTCAGTTATTTCACATTAATGGAGTGACCTTGGACTTGGTAATGTAAACTAAGGGGTATAGCAGTGAAACCCCCTTCACAATACTGTCTCTTCAAAAAACATCAAGGGGTCACAACTTTTAATTTGTTCATTTAATTATCCTTTGTTGACTGTATTAGTCCCATTATGCTAATAGCCTCTTTTCAGGAGAGATCAAAGGTGGTATTTATATTACTAGAGGAAATTTGGTCCTTCTTTTCAATATGTGCCATGGGATCTTTTACATCCACCTGAGCTGCCACCAACTCTTGTAGATGGTACTTTGGTTTAACATCTCATCTGAAGGACGAAACACTCAGGAGTGTAGCACCCTTGTATGATGCACTATACTTTCAGAAATCAGTCTACCTTGTGTGGGAATAAAACCCACAGCCTTCTGCACCAAAAGTGAGTGTGCTACCTGATGTGCCACTGGCACAGCCATGAAGTATCTGAATCATATTTACAGACAGACACACACACACACACACACACACACAAGCGTCGTGTGTGTGTGTGTGTGTGTGTGTGTGTGTGTGTGTGTGTGTGTGTGTGTGTGTGTGTGTGTGTGTTCACTACCTTAGTCTTGACTAACCCTAATCCTAGACCTATTCCTAACCCCAACCCTACAAATTATGGTACTAAGCACCCTTTGCTTAACAGTACATCTATGCAGATAGTGTTTGTCTGTAAGTTAGTTATTAGTTATCTCTTTTTTATCTGTATTTGTGACACTGATCAAAAAAATTAGACAACCTGGTTTCATTTTTTGATCATTGTGAAATTCTGTCTTTTCAGTCTTTTGTGTTTTCAACAACGTACCTACAGTGATGCAAAGTGCTTCACTGTAAGCACATTTAACCATTAGTAATGTACAATTCATGTGAGTATATATATATATATATATATATATATATGGGTCACCTTCAGATGCCCGACAACGCGTTTCGCCGACACGGAATCTGACGGGACGAAAACACTGACAACGCAGATGACCGACAAGGTGAGAACCCGACGGACTCGGTAAGTGTGCGATCGAGTGAGGGATTTAGTGTTAGGGAGCGGACAGGTAAGTGTGCGATAGTGAGGGACTGTGGGTTTATGGGTGGGTTAAGTGAGTTAGGGTTAGGGTGCAGGTAGGGTGTGTGTGCGATAGTGAGGGACTGTGGGTTTAGGGGTGGGTTAAGTGAGTTAGGGTTAGGGTGCAGGTAGGGTGAGTGTGCGGTAGTGTCAGACCTTGGGGTTAGGGGTGGGTAAGTGAGTTAGGGTTAGGGTGCAGGTAGGGTGAGTGTGCGGTAGTGTCGGATCTTGGGGTTAGGGGTGGGTAAGTGAGTTAGGGTTAGGGTGCAGGTAGGGTAAGTGTGCAGTAGTGTCGGACCTTAGGGTTAGGGTTTGGGTTAGGGATAGTGGATATGTTATGTAGTGTACTGTGTTGTTTACGTGTAGTGTGTTGGTGTAATGGTTTTCGGTGTTTTGCGTTGTCGGTATTTTTTGTTGTCGGTCTTTTGGTGTCGGTGATTAGTGTGTCGGTGAAACGCGATTTCGGGGATATAAAGGTGATCCATATATATATATATATATATATATATATATATATATATATATATATATATATATATATACACACACACATGTGAGAGTGTGTGTGACAGTTTACAATGTGTTGAATACCTTATTGGTATAGAACATCATTACACATTGGGTTTACTTACTTTGTCTTTTCCCAGTTAGGGGTTGCCACAGCAGAACTCCAGTCCACTAATGATTGGCAGTTGATTTTTATGGTGCCAAGTTACCAGCCCGACACCCAACCTTCAACAAAGTTACACCCATTCACATGTCTTTCAAACACCACTCGACCATGGGGAGGACATGCAGACTCCACACAGAAGGCACTCCAGCCGAGAATCTAACAGGAGAACCTCTTGCTGTGAGGCAACAATGCTACCACTGCACCACCGCGGCTGTATTGAGTTTGGGTTTATTAATCTATAAAATTAGGAGGATCAGTTATTTGGCATCTAGCAGAACTGCAATAGCTCAATGAACTAATGTGTACTGTTCCAATGCATATTACATTTCTTAATCATTACTGTTATTTAAGCTGTAATTTACTGATAGATGTTCCGACCCACTGTCTGTTGTAAAGGGGCTATGCCCAGTCAGACCAAACTAATGCTCAGCTGCTGTAAATAAATGTAAATCAAAAAAATATTTGGATCATAATTTTGATGATATGTTCACTGTTGTTACTGTACCCATAATCCATCCCTGCTGTCAGATTGTGTGGTGGTGTAATTTTGAGTATGTTAGCTTTTTCCTGTAAAATCCTACTGTTAACAAATCATCTTATAGTAAATTGTCTCATTTATGCACAATGCATATATTAGTGAATATTTGTTTTAGTTTCTTGTGGAGCATTTAATTTTGTATAGGTCAAAAGATGAACCTATTGTCTTATATACTGTTGATCACTATGACTTGTCAGTATCTGCAATATTAGTTGAACTTGTTGCCTGGCATGTATTCTGTCTACTAAAATTAAAATCCATAATTTTATGTAATGCATGGATGCTATTTGTAACAGTGCAGATTATCTCCTTAGACCTCCACTCAAAATGGACCTGTCGGTGATTCGGACAAACTGGTACCAGAATATAAATAAATAATGTTGGTGACATTAAGAGTGTTCACAGCTGGGATGAGCTCCCAGGTGGATTATCATTCCACAAAACAAGTGTATCCATGGAATAATGCAGTTTCTCTCAGTCCTCCAAAGGGAGTAATTTTCCTTGGACCAAAGCTACATCTGGTAATGGACATCATCCATTACTGGTGACACACCACAAGAGGTCAAACAGGCACACTTGTAAGAAGTGTGTGGGGGGTGGCATAATGATTAAGGTATTTACCTCACAGTCACAAGCTACAGGGTTTGATTCTCACATTTGGTTATTATACGGTTATAGGCTAGATGTCTAATAGTCTGTAGACTGATTCATCTAGTATTTACCTATGAACGAGCTGTAGATAATCAGAAGTATGTGTCTTCTCCACTGGTCACAATGCCTGAACTATGTGTGTCAAAACTATAAAAGTAGTTCATCACCATACCCATTCATGCACCATTAATTCAGCATGATGTGAAACTGTGAATGCATTGCTGCTTTAGGATGTACAGTCCTCATGAAGGGTTGGATGTTTTCTATTATTTTGCACAACACTTTTCATGACATCACAATACTCAAACTCATTGGCCTGCTGCCACATCAAGATAGAAACTTGAAAAAAACATCTGTTAGTGTATGAAGAAGATAAAAAGTGCAGCTTTAAAAGAACCCCTCTGATCTTGTCATGTGCAGGCATGGATGCTGTCCTGATGGAATTACCGCAGCACAAGGTCCCAATGCAGCCGGCTGCCTGAGATACTACAGCGATATTTACACTGGACTAAATGAGGAAGGACCTGCTGATTGGGCAAGGACAAGTGTAAGTAATTTATTTATTTATTTAACATATGTTAACAGGGAAAGTCCGACTTGGAACGAGCCAGTTTTCATGCAAATTCTATTTAACAGCAGAGGTCCCTGCGTTTCCATTAGCCTAGGCAAGTTATTTACTGAATGGTTATCATGAGATAGCTTGCTGTTTTTTCTTCTAAAACGGTCACTAATATTATGAAAATGTCAAAACAGCTTTACATCCAAGGTTTGATTTCAGTACCTTCCATTTATATTCCCTTCAAAATATGTACATAAACCTAACATCACTTAGTGGTTGGAATTATAGATGTCAGTACATGTTTGTGACAGAGTCGTCTATCAGTTTATCCTTCTGTTTCATTCTCGTTCTGCTTCTCTTCCTAAGAGAGGGATAATAAACTGAAATGTTTTGCTTATTTCTAATCCTTGTGAACAGGAATGTAATGAAAAGTGCAAGTAGCAATTTTTTTGTGCATTCCATGTGCCATCTCTGTAATAGAATGCTGATTTATTTGGTTAACAATAATATTTGTCAGCTTGCATAAATAATTTCTTGGCATGATAACAATAATAATATGCAGTGTTCACATTTGTTACAAACGGAATACAGAGCTTGTCTTCGATCCACTTAAGTGCATTAAATCTTAGCAAGTCTCTAACAATGTATGTATCCCTTCATTATTTTTTTACCATGTTTATAGGCTTGAGACTTCATTTTTTGGCACACATATGTTCAATATGGCATCCGAGTGATGGAATGTCATGTAAAACCAATGTGTACCTCAACCATCCCAGATTTTCATGGACATTCTTCATTTTGCTTCAGAATTTTGCCTTCATGTAAGATCAGTGATCTTTTTTTGAGATAATGTGGCAGATTACAGTAAAAAAAATAATATCAAATATTATACTTATATGCTTTTTTCTTTTTACTCCGGAAAATGCATGACACCTCAAATTCTCTTATTTGATCAACTTTTTAAGTCAGTAATGCCAGCATATCAAAGTCCTCTAATTTAAAGTCTTTGCCCCAGATTACATTTGGGTTTGTCCTTAAACCTAGAAGTAAGAGTTTGAAAGCAATGCCACTAAATTTATTCTACTGTAAGTATTGTCTAGTATGTGGTGGGGCTAGCTGTTCTATGGTTCCCTTGTCAAAAGTTAATTATCAACATGTTCTGCAAGTGAAATGTAATACAACCAGCCCTAGAGATACTCTGAATAGAACAAATATGTCTGTTACATGTCTGATGCTGCAATATGTGCATAAAGTGTGGTAGTTTTTATAATTAATGCAGAATGAATATTTACAGGAATTTTAACATCAATGGACCACCCAACTAAACAAATATATTTTTTCTCTATTATTAGTTGTGGTATGCAAGGTTATTTACGTCTATCTGCTGAAAAAAAGACCTAACTCTGCAGTCTAAAAGTACCTTTGTATCTGGCATCCTGGTGCCCAACTGATTCACTCTAAAGGCCTGTAGTGGGTAAGAGCTGGATCTTGAGGAAAAGGAATGGTTTACCCTGTCCAGAATACAAATTCTCCATTTTTAAGATAATTTGGACTCCCCAAAAATGCCTAACTATGAAGAGAAAATAAATATTTTACCATCTTGCTATAGCTCTGAAGTGTCACATATTATGTGATACATCATTCATTTTGTCTTACAAATTTCTGGCACTTACCAAGCTACAACAGTATATCTGGTTCACTTAGACCAACAGGATTCAGACTCATCCAGCTGAAATGGAAAATCAACCTGCTTGTATCCTTTCGGTTGCCGGCTTTATAAAACTTGGTACTCTAGGACAGTGTAGGAGCTGTCATATGCTGAGAGACAATTAACTTCTACTTGATATGAATAATTCAGTCTATGAGAGGTGTAATTCATAAACAACATGGAGGCATCCCTCCTACCCAGAAACATGGCGTGTGAGCATCATGAACTGCCACCCACACCTCAGCAAAGTCACACTAGACTAATATATGCTGAGGCTGTCAAAAGATGCTTCTGAAGCCTCCTAGAGCTAAGACTAATTCTCAGCAGAAGTCCTCTGTCACATCAGCTCCATGTGCACATATAGTAAGGGGTCAGCAGGTGGTTCACTGTAAACAGTCTACTACCCCAAACCCTTTAAACACAAATATAAATATTCTAGTAATTGCTAACTAGGTTGTTAGGCATACTAACTTCACACTCATTTTGTTGAGCAATGGTAGTGTTACAGTTAGTTGTCTTTCAGGTGCAGTTTTTGAAGTCTGTCACCAAAACAGAACTGGTGTCAAAGGAAACACTAAGTCTGGAAACTTAAACTGCCACATTTATAAAACTAGCTGATGCAGCAGCTACTTTACCCAGCATGCCCCCCTTGTCTATAAAATTCTCTCCTTGTTTATTAAGTAGTATATGTCCTTGGCAACCTTTAAATCTGATCTGGATGGTTGGATGAGTGACTGCAAATTTTCACCTAGGATACAAGGAAATGATATACTTAATAGGGGAAACTTATTCTCCTTCCAATATTGGGTAATATAGCTGAGTTTATCAACAGTCTCTTTGGCTAATAAGCTTAAGAACCTATGAACCTATAAACAGATAAATAAATATACAGACACACATACTTAGTAGATTTAGTTTTTTTTTTTGTTTTTTGTTTTTTTTTTTTTGTTTTTTGCATATGTGTATGCTACACACAATGCTTCAATTATTTTTCTAAAAGTTACGGTCTTTCTTTCCCATGTCATTTTTTTCTTCAGACTACACAAGCTCCAAGCAGGGAGATCCAATCCGACGAGTGCCGGGCTTCAAAGTATGGCTGCTGTTTTGACAAATCAAGTCCAGCATCAGGTTCTAATGGAGAAGGTTGCATAAACAAACCTACCTACCGTAAGTTATCACTGATTTCAGTGGATCATTTTTTCCTTGTCTTATTCCTCAGCACTTTCTTTTCATGTCTACCAGTCTTCCTTGACTATTTCTTTTCCTTCCTTCTACATCCTGCTTTTCTTTAAACATTATGCTTGCAGTACATTTTTATAGAGCTGCAAGCTCAGAACTGTAAACATTTCAGTATATTCATGCAACATTCATTTGAATTATTTTATCAAAAACAAAGAAATGCAAAATAGTATTTGTGAAATAGTAAGTAAAATCATCTCTATGAGTGTAAGTATATACAACTCATGTTACAGTATGAGCCGATGTGACAGCATGTTAATCATTAAATAACCTAAGAAGATAATTGTCCTAAAAACATTGCTAAGTCCATACTAGTCTTCTTTGCAGTAAAGAAAAATGCAGTTGTATGAGTGAAATTAACCAAATGGTTTAATCACAGTCTTGGTTAGTATTATTATTATCTTTATTATTGTTTAATTTTCTGCAATTTACTATTTGATAAAGGTCATGCTATGTTGCTTGTTCCATTTACCTAGGAGTTATTCAATTTTCAAAAATAAAAAGGAAAAAGTAATGCAAATGAGATGAAATTTGCATGATTACAACTAACTATTTCAGTTGTATATTGTAGCCATTAAGCATGTCCTTGATGTGTGACTCAATATGGATCGCTGGTGTAAGTAATAAATGTGGGTGCATTTCTGTTGACAGATATCAAGGCTAGGATATAACATAATAAGTCCCAGGACTGCAAAGACTTCTGAAATCCCCTATTAGGTTCCAGTAACAGCAAGACTAAAACAATTATGCACTGAATATTCACATTAGAAATTGTAAGACCCAGGGCTGTAGCCTCACTAGTCTCTCTTAGTCCCATTTAATCTAGTACTGAATGCTTAAGAAAGAAGTTCATGTCTGTAGCAGTATGAAAGGCTAATAAAATGTGTTAATTGAGGTTTGGGACCTTTTCTAGGTGGTGGTTGTCTCAAGGCATTGATATTTGTTTGCCATTTATCAATTTAAACCTGTACCTATCCCCATCCATATAATGCAAAGTTTATCCCTGTCCATATTCAAGTGCAACTTGGATCTCTGGATGAGAAGCAGACAATTTATCCGAGGATTGTCCCCAATACTACTAAAAGACAGGGCAGCACCTAAATGCTTTATCCTATGCATAGGTCCCTTAAAACTATCTATGGTATGAGCTCAGTTATTCTCATTATGGGTAATATATAATTATTGACCATGGAATGGGTAAGGCCAATATCTAACCAAATGGGATAGGTTAATTTGAGCACAAAAGGGAAACTGGCTAAGCTTAAAATGGCCTGCAAGGGCAGTTAGCCAAGTACTTACCTATGAACCTATGAACTTATGAACCTGAAAATGTAGATAACGCTATGTCATACTAAAATAAAGCCCATCTATAAAAACAGACTATCAAGGTAAGTACACAGTCTGTAACCCATCAAGCCTATTCAGGATGAGTCTTCTGGATGCACTGCAGATCTTACATCACATAAAATCTAGTTTGTCCCACCTCCATACAAAATATTCTGCATCCTTGTGTTTTTTCATCAATTTGTACTCTACAGTTTCTCCCAGAAAGCTGTTCTATAAGTCCATTACAGTTTCTGTGAAAAAAAATCCTTCTTCACATTGCAGCTGATATGTCTACTCTCTGACTTCAAACTGTCATCTAGGTTATACACACATATTCTTTTGTAAGGTGTTGCCCTTTTGACTTTCACTGACCTGAGTCCACTGAGACACATAACAGTTTTGACCATATTACCCTTCCCTTACTTGTCCTCAGTGTTGCTCATATTTAGTATCTTTAATCTTTTTTTTCCTCATATCCCTACCTGATTGCACCCCTTCATTCTCCCTAACAAGTGGTATGAGTCAGTCAAAAGGAAGGTAATCCAACAACGTGGAAAGTGGATGGTACTTTTAATGTTGCTCCCACAGGCAAGTCAATGTTTGTATGCTAATTTTGAATGTTGGTGTCAAGACTCCCCATTGCTAAGAACATAGCTTAAATTTAGATTCTGGTTTTTGACTAGCTCTAAATCTTTAATTCCTAGCTCCTGACTGAACTACTTTTCCTTTGGTTTAATTGGCTAAAGTGTTGTCCCTTGATTTGTGATTAGCTATTCTTTCCTCAAATGATATGTTCAAACATCAATTAAGTTCTTTCATTTTTTAGTGCAGCTTTTGTGAATACATACCCACATTCATTACATTCAATTGTTGATATATATATATATATATATATATATATATATATATATATATTATTTTTTTAAACATATCAGGATTTGCATTTGTAATTTTAATAAAGATTTAACAAATTTGAAGAAGTCCTGGTTTTATGCAACAAAAGTACCCATAACTTATGTGTTTAACTCACGCTAACTAAATTAATGCCTGGGTTTTACCTTTTTACTAGTTAGACCTTCTTTTGTGTTTGTTCATATAAATATTATATATATATATATATATATATATATATATATATATATATATATATATATATACACACACACACACACACACACACACACACACACACATATATATATATATGTGTGTGTGTGTGTGTGTGTGTGCTCATGCGCATATGTTTGAACAACATGTTGGATTAGCCACTCCTGACTAATGAATTGTCCACACACTGCTTTCTGTTCCATTACAGTGTTCATGTAAGTTTAAATATGTGATATACACAGATGGGAGGTATGAAGCAATACTTTACTCCCAGCTTGACCCCCCAAGTCCACGCTTAAATATATATATTCCAAGTCATATATCTCCTAAGTTCATAAGTTCTAAGACAGTGTATGGGCCTAAAGGCCTTCTAGAAACACTGATCCCATAAGGCAGGGCACAAATTTAACATCCCCTACCCAATCATCAAGACATTTTTGTAGTTTTCAAATATTGTAGCCTGATGAATGTTAATCAGAATACTATTTCACAAAACAGCTATCTGATTTGATATAAAAGTATATCTCAACCTTTTTTACATAAGGGTGTCTGAAATTTCATATTATTATGCCTTAATGTTTTATAGCTTTTATAAACCTCCATACTGAACAAAATTTTCAATGTTTTTATCATAAAGCTTTGTAAGCTGAAATTAATTTCCCCTATATACCTATAACCTATGCAATAAAGGTTTAAATACTTGTATTTGATCATATAATCATATATTTGACAGCAGTAATCTTTGTAGTGAACCTGCATTGGAGAAGCTCTAAATTTTTCTTCTGACTCATAGTATAGATACAGACCATGCTCTTATATTCAGTAATGGGTCAAATATAAATTTTATGTACTATAATCAAACAACCCATATTTCTATTACATAGAGTCTTTAATGAATAACCTATCAATTTCAATGTCTTATTACTAACCTAACATGAGCCTTAAATAATAGTCTGAGGATATTATAATACCAATATCCCTATATTGTTGAACTTCATTAAGACTCACTGCATCTAAAAAGACTGGATTTCTTTGTATTTTCTATTTTCTGATTAAAATACACAACATTGTACTTATCTAAGCAAAATTTCAGACTGTAGTTGAAGCCCACTCACTTATTAACTTCATGTAGGTGTTTAGTTCATCATAATCATTATTATTTTGTATTACAAACCCCATCTTGCAGTCATCTGCTTACTTATAAATCCACAATTTCCTGTGCCTTGGCATAGTATTAAAAAAATGCATTAAATAAAATAGGCCTCATCACAGATTCCTGAGATATTCCTTGGGCAGTTTTTCCATCTCTTTCAACCTTCTGGTTTAAAAGCCAGTGTTTGCACTTGTTTCCCACCTTTCCTGTAACTAGTCTGGTCCAGATACAAATTTGCTGTATCCAGGACTATTTGTAAGCTTCCGAGCCACCCAAGCCTTTCTGTGTTGGAGGGAAGCATTCTAGCTTATCAGTGGGAGTGATAAGCATTAGGTAGTCTATCTACCACAAGATCCAAGTACAGATTCTTAGTTTTAGCACTTGAATTTGCTTATTCGTGCTCAGCACTTGTTCAGAACTTGTTGTTAGCACTAAATAAGCTACAAATTACTACAGCACTCAACCTTCCTCCTTACCTAGAGGAAAACAGCTTTTGTACTTACTTTCCTCACTTGCTTAGAGAAAAACAGCTCTTATACTCACTTTCCTCACTTGTCTAGAGGAAAGTAGTTTTTTATTCAGGCATGTCCAAGGGTCAGCTCCCAGTGTTCTCTCTTGTCTATCTGATGAATCTGGGCATCTTGGGGCAATGTAGAAATTGCCTCATGTACACAGACAACCCTGTCCTCCTACCACCCAACACCACAACCTGTGAGAGATGCACTTATCTAGTCAAACTGGAGGTAAAGCTCTCTCCAACCAAGACTGAACTTGACAGTCAAGAGGAGAAGGTAAACACTTGCACCACACCACACTCGTCACATAGTCCCACTAAACCTACACCACCAAAATCCACACATAGAAACACAAAAACATTGGCGGAGGCTCTCAATAATAATCTGCTCAAGCAACAGAGACCTCCAAAGCAGAAATGCAAGCAACCTCCACCACCCCCAACACAACCCAAATGACACATAGCCCACAGATTCAGTGTGCCACTCAACCACAGCCCATAAGGCAAAACAACATACCCAACACACTAGTCATAGGTGACTTTATAGTCAGGCACACTGATGTCCCACTCACCAGACTAAACAAGGAGAAGGTTACTGTTAGCTGCCTGTTGGGTGCCAGGATCCGCCACATAACCTCCACCCTCAGGTCACTCCACAACAAGTACAAATATGACACTGTCATTGTCCATGTTGGTTTGAATGACCTGAGACATAACCTCCCTGGACTACATGAAAAGAGACATGGAAGAGCTCTCTGATCTTGTAGCCCAGGCAGGTATGACCCTAGCCCAGAGTAGCATCCTGCCATCGCCCAGAATGATACCGTAGTACAAGGGCAAAATGATTGACTTCAACAATTGGCTAAGCTTCTGGTGTCATTCTAAGGGGATCCAGTATCTGTCTGCCTGGGATGACATGGTCGACAGACCACGATGCTTTGCCAGAGATGGCCTGTACCTGTCAACCCTGGGATTTCAGATACTGGCTAAGGCTCTTGCTGCCCCTATAGTGCCTTTTTTAGGCAAAGTTCAAATGACAAATTCACCACCGTAACAGGAACAGGCAAGCAAAAACTGAGGGTAATGCTACTCAATGCCAGAAGTCTAAATCTCAAAATGCACTCCCTTGAGGCACTCCTTAAAATAGACAACTTCGATATCTGTGCAGTGACTGAGACCTGGTTCAAGGCTCCAGAGAGCACCCCTGCATTATCAGGTTGTAACCCATACCACACTTTTCGGCCACCTAACCTGGACCAGAACACCAAATGCAGAGGTGTGTTCATATTCATTAAGGATATCCACACCTCCAGGCTAGTTGCTCAGCACAATGCATGTGAGGTTATCCAAGTGCAACTAAGTCTGGGAAAACCTGCAATCCAAATTGTAGCTTGCTACAGATCCCCCCACCACGCTCCAGGATTCCCACTCCTCTTTTCTTGATATGCTGGAAAATATTAGGGTTCAACCAAACACCTTAATAATGGGCGATTTCAACTACCCCACCATTAACTGGGAAAACTACTCATGTACTAACTCCTTTGCTCAACGCTTTCTGGAATTCATAAATTTCAATGCCCTGGATCAACTTATCCACACCCCCACCAGGGGCAACAATATCCTAGACCTAGTCATTACCAACATAGGTTCATAGGTTCATAGGTTGATACTAGGCTATCTGTCCTAGGGCATTTATAAGCCTAGCCAGAGTGTGTTTGGCTTTCGCCACCCTTTTAGATTAGTTGACTGTGCCTCTGTATAGTAGGTCACAGAAGGTAGCCCTTTTAAGGTTAGTTTACTGTACCTCTGTCAAGCAGGGACACAGAAGAGATCCCAGGGGTAAACTTACGATCAGCCATCCACTCGTCAAGATTTCTCTTGAAGAGGGTCAGTGAGGGGCTCTGCCTAACATGGATTGGGATTTTGTTCCAGAGTGAGGGGAGCCTCTGGGATATGAATCTGTCCCTCCAGCATGTCCTATTTATTTCTGTGCTGAGGTTCAAGTCCCTGGAGCGTGTAGCTCTAAGGTATTTTGATTTCCTGAGGTGAAGCATGTCCATTAATTCTGGGTTGGACAAGGCCTTATACGTCAGACACAGATCACCTCTAAGTAGGCACTATGCAACTGAGTAGAGCTGGAGTTTCTTTAGTCGAACTGCAGAGGGCATCTGTTTGGGTCCCTTGATCCTCTTGGTGAGGTACTTTTGGGGTCTTTCCAGTTGCTGCAGGTGTCAGGTAAGGTACATCCCAAATGGGGCACTGTATTCAATTATGGGCCTGATAAGTGATGAGTAGAGGGGCACAATGACCTCTCTTGATCTAGATGTGAACCCTTTCGTGATAAGGTGGGCTATATAGAAGGTCTTTCTAACCACTTTGGCAACGTGATTGTCAAAGGAGAGCTTGCTATCTACTTGGGTCCCCAAGTCTATAATTACTTCTTCCATACTTAATGGATTACCACCCATGTGGTAATTTGTGGGCACTTTGTTTTTCCCAAAGGGGATGACTATGCACTTTTTGGCATTTAGCTTTAGGCCATGGCTCTGGCACCAGTTATCCGTCTCTGTGAGACCTTTTTGGAGGATGCGTGTGTCAGCCAGAGAGTCGATTATGGCACCCAGTTTGCAGTCATCTGCGACCTTGGTCAGCCATAGTCCACCCGTGTTAGCCTGTACCTCGGAGAAATATATACCGAACAAGAGAGATCCCAGGACTGAGCCTTGTGGGACACCACTTGTAACTGGTTTAGAGTCTGACATGGCACCTGCTATTCTGACCATGTGGGTTCTATCCCTGAGCCAGTTTGCAACCCATCTTGTGACATAGGGATTGATATTTAAGCTGGAGAGCTTATTTATGATGCCCAAGTGGGGTATTGTGTTGAAGGCTTTTGCGAGGTCCAGGTAGGCTGTGTGGACTACCTTCCCTTCATCTATGGCTTTGGTAACTGTTTCAAAGAAGTCGACCAGGTTCAAGAGGCAAGATCTGCCTTTAACAAAGCCGCATTGGGTAGGAACCAGTGTCTGGAGGTTCCCAATGTCTTTGTTTATTATTTCCATGATGATACGCTCCATAGCTTTGCAGACCAGGCTAGTCAGGGTTATAGGGCGATAGTTTCCCAGGTCTGTTGTGGCACCACCTTTGTAGAGTGGGACCACTGTTGCTGTACGTCATTCCTTGGGTACATATCCTGTAGTAAGGCTGAGATTGAACAGTGACTTTATATGAGGGCTTAGTTCTTCTTGCAGCTCATGTAAGATGCAGCCCGGGACACCGTCTGGTCCCATTGATGCTGTGTTTTTTGCTTTGGAGAGGGCAGCTCTCACCTGTGCATCTGTGATCTCAGGAAGGCTACACTCTGTGACCGGGCAGTCTTCCACACCTGAAGTCAACTCCTCCTTGGTCAGATCTGACCATAAGCTAATCACCCTAAATATCCACATCCCACCCCACCCCCCATTAAGGAAATCATGGTAAAAAAGTTCTCCAAAGCCAACTTCATGCTTATTAAGACAGAAGTGGCGAACTTCATGACACCCATGCAGATGGACAATACAGTTTCTACTGCTGAATCCTACACAGATGCACTCTATAAGCACTTACACGAGTGCATGGATCGTGCTATCCCAAATAGAACCAAGACGCTATCCTCCAAAAAAAGGCAGCCGATCTGGTGGTCCCCTGCCATAAACAAACTCTACAACAGAAGTAAGAAACTGTTGCAAAAGAGAGTAAAATCCCATAAGTGGAGGAGTTCCTTGGTCAGCCTCAGTAAGAAGCTGAGATCCCTTATAAGATCCTCCAAAGCTAGCTACGAAAACAAAATCACCACTGATTCTAGGGACAACCACAAAACATTTTATAGCTATGTCAAGAATCTCGATGGCAACACCCAGATCTGCTCTGAGTTACAGCACAATGGCATGCAAATTACAGAACCAACTGATATTGCCAACGTCCTGGCGGATAGGTTCAGTGCTAACTTTACCCCCTCTCACGCCCTAAATGGCACATATCTATACAGGAAGAATGCAGAGTCCCTGTAATCACAACTACTCAGGTAAAAGTTGCACTCTCTAGAGCCAAAAACACAGCATCCATGAGACCGGACAACATCCCAGGCTGCATTTTACATGAACTTCAGAATGAACTGGCTCCCCACCTAAGCACCATGTTCAATCTTAGTCTCACATCAAAGCAGAAAAGTACAGGGATCTCACTGAAGGTCAAACTGCTCAGCACAACAATCCACAGTAAAACAAAAAAACTGCAGCAGACCATCACTAAAAATAACCATTTAATAACACGATAAAACAATAAAAACACAAACTGAATATACCATATAAAGATGAGCGCTTTCGGGCTCCTGCCCTTCATCAGATAAACTTATGTGTTTAATACATTGAACTTAAACCAAGTGACAACCAATCACGATTCAGTACTGTACCTGCTGATTTTTAAGGGTGGGTTTCATTGGTATGACTTCATTGAGTCCCGGATACCTATGAGCCAAAAGCTCCACTATCCATCTAGCTTCTTCAGTCTCAGTGATATTTTTTATATCACCTCCCCTAATGTTTACTTTAACATTCCATATTACCCTGAAAGTAAATTAGTGCCCTTCATTACTAGATATGTGCCTAAATAAGGCATTATGCTCATTCTTTGTCCTTATGGCCAATAGATGTTGTAAAATCCTTACTTTAAACATACAATTCATTTTGCCTACATAATAACATGTGCAGGCTTGATAGCTAGCTAAATAAGGTTAGGCCACAATTAGGGGATCCTGATTACAGATGATAAGTTGAGGGGGATAGTGGGTGAACGATTGAGTTTTGGCTTCGGAAGAAACAAAAATTTAAAGGATATTTTGAGTTATGAGGGAAGGGGCATCAACGACAGGTTATATATAAAGAAGGGACTAGATCCTGTCGATCTTGCAAAGTCTGTAGATACATCAACAAGGAAACAGAATTTGAACATCTGACTACAGGGAGGATTTATCATTTTGGTGCCAAGGCCAATTGTAGAACTAAAAACATTGCTTATTTAGCTAGCTGTCAAGCCTGCATGTTATTATGTAGGCAAAACAAATTGTATGTTCAAAGTCAGGATTTTTCAATATCTATCGGCCATAAGGACAAAGAATGAGCATAATCCTTTATTTAGGCACATATCTAGTAATGAAGGACATTATTTTACTTTCAGGGTAATATGGAATGTTAAAGTAAACATTAGGGGAGGTGATATAAAAAATATCACTGAGACTGAAGAAGCTAGATGGATAGTGGAGCTTTTGGCTCATAGGTATCCGGGACTCAATGAAGTCATACCAATGAGACCTGCCCTTAAAAATAGATGGGTACAGTATTGAATCATGATTGGCTGTCATTTGGTTTAAGTTCAATGTATTAAACACATAAGTTTATCTGATGAAGGGCAGGGCAGGAGCATGAAAGCGCTCATCTTTATATGGTATATTCAGTTTGTGTTTTTATTGTTTTATCATGTTATTAAACGGTTATTTTTTTAGTGGTGGTCTGCTGCAGTTTTTTCATTTTATCATCTCACATCAGGCTTTGTGCCCACAGAATGACACACAACAACAGTTATCCCACTCCACAAAGGGGGAGCCACCACTGATCCCAGGAACTATCGCCCTATTAGCCTGACAAGCCTGGTCTGTAAGGCCATGAATGTATCATTATGGAACTCATAAACAAAGACATTGGTAACCTCCAAACTCTGTACTCAACCCAGGTCGGGTTTGTGAAAGGCAGATCATGCTTCCTGAACCTGATTGACTTCTTTGAGGCAGTCACCAAAGCTGTAGACAAGGGAAAGGTGGTTCACACAGCCTATCTTGACCTCGCCAAGGCTTTCGACACCTTCACCCATTCTGGAATTATAGCTAAACTCACTAAAGTAGGTATAAATCTCTACATCACAAGATGGTGGCCAGTTGGCTCACTTACAGAACCCACACTGTAAAGGTTGCAGACTCTAAATTTGACTTTAAACCAGTGACAAGTGGAGTACCACAGGGTTCAATCCTGGGACCTCTCCTGTTTGGTATCTACTTCTCTGAAGTACAGGCTAACACAGAAGGCCTTTGGCTAATGAAGTTCACAGATGACTGCAAACTAGGAGCCATAGATGAGTCCCCAAATGATGTGGACATCCTACAGAAGGGCTTCACTGAGACAGATGCCTGGTGTCAGAGGCATGGCCTCAAGCTCAATGCCAAAAAGTACACTGTCATCCCCTTTGGTAAAAACTCTGTACCCATGAACTACCACATAGGCAGCAGTCTACTTAACACCAAATGTGTGATAACAGACCTGGGGACCCAGGTGGATAGTAGTCTCTCCTTTGATAATCACATCGCCACAGTAGTCAGGAAATCCTTCTACATGGCACACCTCATCACAAAACGGTTCTCATCTAGGAAAAAAGAGGTCATTGTTCCCCTCTACTCAACACTCATTAGACCCATTATAGAGTACAATGACCCTTTTGGAATGTACCTCACAAGACATCTGCAGCAGCTGGAAAGGCCACAGAAGTACCTCACAAAGAGGATTGCTGGCCTCAAACAGATGCCCTACACTGACCGTCTCAAAAAAACTCCAGCTTTACTCCATTGTGTATCGCCTACTCCAAGGTGATCGCTGCCTAACATATGAAGCTATGTCAGTCCCAGAGCTGTTGGACATGCTACACCTAAAGAAATCCCAATCCCTCCGAGCTACATGCTCTAAGGACCTAAACCTTGTCACCACAATAAATAGGACATGCTGGAGGGATAGATTCCTGTCCCAGAGACTTCCCATACTCTGGAACAAGTTACCCATCTATGTCAAGCAAAGTTCCTCATTAGCACTCTTCAAGAAAAATCTTGATAAGTGGATAGGAAATAGGAAATACACCCCGGGGATCACTTCTGTGGCTCTGCTCGACAGGGCACAGAAAAATAACTTTCTTGGGTGGCATAATCCAGGGAACCTTGTTGGCTAGGCTTACTTAGGCCCTTGGGCTGATATCCTTGTACCTACCCTATGAACCTACCTATGAACCTATGAACCTGAAGGAACAAACAAATAACTCAATAATGTGTTTTGGAACTTCACACACTGTTTCCTATTACTTAGTTATTCCATTACCTATTTTAATATTTAATGTTTTTAAACTGTTGTAAATTACTGAAAATGCTAGGCAGTCAAAGACCTTGGCTAAGTTCAAGTAAATAACACCAAAAATAAGACTACGGTCCAGTGCAACTGTAATTTGGTCGTAAAAGCTAATCAGGTTGCTTACAGTAGAGCTTCCTTAACATATCCATGCTGTTCAATATTAATAAGTGAACCATTAATATTAGTTTTGTTTATTAACTCCAATATGCATCTTTTATTAAAGTATTTGTCAGCAACAGATGTCACACTATAGACCTATAATTTTAATCTCATCTTTGATCCCATTTTTGCAAATTGTACACATTTTAAAAAGTTTCCAGATTATAGGCACAATCCCATCAACTGGAAGTATATTAAAGATATACAAAACCAGTGCAATAGTCTTTATAATCTTATTCAACACATTAGTTATCATATTAATAGTAATTAGAGGACAAGAACATTCTACAGGTGTAGGAAAAAGCAGAAACATCAACTTGATTATTACAACTGTCAATAAAGTGTTTATTAAACACATTTGCAATAACAGATGGATCCGATATTGTTATTCCATCAACTTTAATATATGGAGTTATATTATCTTTATTAAATGAATTAAGATATTTATAAACTTTTTACATGGTGATTGTTTTAACAACTGTAATTCAAAATTTCCTTTAGCCTCTTTGACTAGAAGTTTGAAGTGTCTCCACACTTCATTAAAAACTGAATACTTCCTATGCAAATTATATTCCGTTTTTCTTTTTTAAAGTGTTGTAGTTAATTCTTCTTTAAATGTGTTTTCCCCGATATCAGACTTAAAAAATGGTTCCAAGGTTATACCACATAACAAAGAAGAATTAGGTGAAAAAAATCAGATGTCTGACCATCAACAGAATATGTTGCCATATGTATTTTAAACAGACAGCAATAATAACAGCAATTATACCTTTCAGAAATCTGTAATATTCTAGGCAGAGTCTTGGAAAATGGTTAAGGTGTTTACTTCTCAGAAATAAGGTACATGATTTGATTCTCACCTTTGGGAAATTGGCTAGGCATAAAATGGCCAAGAAGAGCAGCGAGCTTAGTAACTACCTATGAACCTAATGTCTTTTTATTAAAAAGCTCTACCTTCTCTTTTTATGTCATTGCGAAGAATTGTGCTTCTTATTTTTTCATTTCTGCAGTAAGAAAAATGTCTATATGTACAGTTTATTTTGTTCTCTGGACTAGGTTCAACCATTATCTATTTAACTTACTAATGGAGCTTTAATTGTTTTTCTTTCTTTTGCTTCTAGCCTATCCAGACATGTGCTTGTTGCCAGATGCAAATGGTCCCTGCTCAGACTGGATCATACGTTGGTATTTTGTTCCTTCTGCTAGCCTCTGTAATCGTTTTTGGTATGGAAGTTGCCATGGTAACAAGAATAATTTTCAAACAGAGGAAGAGTGCATGAAGGAGTGTAAGACAGCTCATCATCAAGGTATAAGCAGCAGTGTTGGAAATGGTGAGGAACGCAGAGTTGCTGTTCATACTGAGTTTGTGCGGCAGGAAGGGGCTATAGGCAGACACCAGCAGTCACACGACAGAAGCAGTGACCATACATCTGCGTGGGAAGGAAATCTAGAACGTGTGCCTCAGTCTGAACACATGCAGATTACAGGATCTTCCCACTGGGCAACAAGCAATGGGTTTGAAAAGCTATTTTCAAGAGAAAACTGGAGACATGCACACCATACAGAGAGAACAGAAACAGGAAGCTCACCATCACATGTATCTGACTCCACAAAAACATCTGTGGACCGAAAACAAGCAGCAGTGCAGGCAGAATGGAACCATTCAAAGATCCCCCTGACACAAACAGAGTCAGAGATCTACTTTAGAGACCACAAGAGGCAGCCACTATCAACTCAGTCACGAACACATGCTGCTACAAGCGGACAAGCTGTTCTTCATGAGGGTAATTCAAAGCATGTTTTCCAAAGTAGTGCCAAGTTATCCCACACAGTGGCACCAGACAACAGGTATATTGACAGAAATGAACATAAGCAGACCTCTGAAATCACTGCAGGAGGTAGCGTGAACACCCACAGACAAAGTCATGTAATACCTGCCTTGCATGACTCTGAATACAACAAGCAGCTTATCACAAGGTAAAATCTCTGCATTTGTTTGAACTTCAGCAAACAATGCATATGTGCAAGCAAACAGAGAAAGTGTGTGTGTGTGTGTGTGTGTGTGTGTGTGTGTGTGTGTGTGTGTGTGTGTGTGTGTGTGTGTGTGCGCATGCATGTGGCTATAAATGATGCGCATAATGTACAACTTTCTGTTTCTATTGAAACGATAATTTATTTTAACTGAATTAGTAAGCTATTACAGGACTAGATGAATATGTAATTGATTTCTCTGCCTTTGTTGGCTATGCAGAAATGTGACTTCCCATGCCTATGGCTACCCTAATTTTCTAGAAATAAGTAATGAAATTAAAGATCATGGAAATTACCTTAATAAAAATGTAGGGTTAAATATCAAACTAAATACCTTCTTGCTAGGGGACTTCATTTACCCATGCATTGACTGCCACACTTACACTTCTAAAAATGGATACATTCAGCATTGCATAGACCTTGTTAAGACCAATACACTGGGGTAAATTGTAAAACTACCCAACAGAGGCCCTAATATCCTTGGTCTGTTCTTTACCTATATAGCTCCTCCTTATACCACATCATGCAATGTTTAATTCTAAATACAAATCACTCATGAGTGATCCACATGTGCATGTAAATCATGAGCAGTGCAGCTCTGTATACACAATGACTGATGTACTTGTATGCACACTATGAGTGGTGCACCTGTGTTTACACCATGAGCAGTGCAGCATTGTATATATAATGAGAAGTGGAGTTGAATGAACATAATGAGTGGTGTACCTGTGTATATGCCGTGAGCAATGCACCTTAGTATACACAGTAAGTGGTGGAATTTAACATACACCATGCATGGTGCACTTGTGTGCACACCATGAGCAGTGCACTAGTATATACACTGTGAGTGATGCTTCTGCATACAAACTACAAGTGATGTGGTTGTGTATACATAAGTGTTTCACCTTTGTTTGCACAATAAGTGGAGTGGTTGTGCATACACTGTAATTAGTGCAGCTGTGCACAAAACATGAACAGTTCAAATATGTGCATACTGCAAGTGGTATAGATGTGTGTTCACCATGAATAATGCTGCTGTGCATACATTGCAAGTGCTACAGCTGTGTATACATTGCAAGTGGTACACCTGAATATACATTGAGTGCTATAGCTGTGAGTACACAGTGTATGGTACAGCTCTGTATACACAGTGAGTGATGCCACTGTGTGCACACCATGAGTGGTATAGTTCTGTACATACAGGGAGTGCTGCAGATGTATTTATACCACAAGTGAAACAAATGCATGTGCACTATGAGTGGTGTAGCTCTGTATATAACATTAATAGTGAAGCTGTATATATATTGTGAATTGTGTAGCTGTATAAACATGGAAAGTCATACACCTGTGTGTACATCAGGAATGATGCAACTCTGTATACATTGTGAAAGGTTCATCTATACATACACAGTGCATTGTCCAGCTTTGTATACACAATGAGCAATGCCACACTATGTGCACCATGATTACTGCAGCTAGTTACATGTGGTGAGTGATACAGCTGTGCATACATCACAAAATGTGTAGTTGTATATACACTACAAGTGATGCAGCTGTTTGTATACCCTGAATAGTGTGGTTCTGTAGTTACTATTACTGGTGAGACTATGTATAGACAATAACTGTAGAAATGTGTGTGCATTGAAAATCAAACACCTGTGTGTACACCATGAGTGTAAAGCTGTGCACATGCAGAGGGTATACAGATTTATATACATCATGAGTTGTACACCATTGTGCCCACATGGATTGGTGCAGTTGTGCATATACAGCAAAAGTTGCTGACCTTGAGGAAAACTCTTACACAGACAAACATATCCCTTCTACCCCCACAATCATTTCATAGCTCTAAACATACAGCTGCTGCTGCTACCTTAAATAACTCCACCATTGCTTAGTTCTCAGATTCCTTGTATGGCTGTTGTAATAATATATAGCAGAAGTGCAAGCTTATTCCTGGGCAATAGGGTCTTCTTTCCTTCAGGGCCAGACATACTTGTTGACCTAATACATCATTTGTACTAATCTATCCTGTTAATTTATAAAATCCATTACCAACCTTATGCTTGAGGTTCTTTGTGTGTTTCACTGTTGCAGTCATAATGTATGGAGAAGTCTGATGCTGAACAAATCCATCATCTAGTCCAGCTCTCAGAGCTGAGCATATTTTCCCTGATGCAGGGTGGATGCTGTTTTCCATCAAATGCTGGTATATAGGTATCTGTCTGCACCATATTCAGTTCTTACTTGTTTTGAGTATAAGTGCATGCTGTACATGAAGAGGATTCATCAGTATGGCATCAGCATAGGCCTTAAAGTCAGACAAAGGAAATTTTTTTCTCTACTTTGTATCATTGCCAAACAGACCTCACAAAACAAATGATACAAATAGATATTTGGCCTCCCCTGTTGTATGCCATGTCTACAGAAGTTAAATGGGTACACGTGTATTTAAAGGCAGATTCTACACAGGGACTTCCATGCCAATATTTGTACTGTTTATGTCCAGATTGCAGCATCCCTAATCATCATGTTGTTAGGGCTACAGCCATAAGACTATATAACTATTCAGAAAAAAATGAATTAGCCCCCAATTGTGTTTGCTGAATCACAGCTTCAGGGTAGCACAGATATCCCATCTAAAATATTGAAGCTCTTAGAGAGAGAAGTGAGCCAAAAAAGCAAGGTAGATGAAACTCCAGAGCAGGCAAGCTCCTCGTGTTTCCCTAGGTCCAAGGGCAACACATACATGGAGGTGCTCCTGGCCTCAATGTCTACTAGTATTGGGGTTGCTAGAATTGTGGCTTAGGAGGCCTCCACACCCTCAGACAAGTAAGTATTCTCTTAGATGAAAGTCATATTAACATCATCCAAAATGGGTGCTGATCCCCAGGTGTATAGTTTGCAATGTACTCTAGTAACCATGGAAGTGGAGGGCAGTATCCCTACTATGATAAATAGGATATCTACATCCATAAATCAGAGCTTAGGGGTGTCACCTAAAGGTTCAGCCATTGACCCTAAAAGAACCAGTCATATAAGCCAAGGATGTTTGCTATATCACAAGAGCTACCATCTGGCAGGTGTATCCTACTCTTTCAATTCAGCCTCCTTCTGTATTAGATGTCCTTTCCTTAAAGACAAAAGAGAACTTTTTCAATGGGGGGAGTCTGACTCTTCAAATTCTGAAGAAGAGGAGGAACTGGAGTGTAAATTGCAGCCTTCCTCCTCCCTTAGTTATGAAAAAGATGATGGAGACAATTACTTCTGGGTATCACTTAGAGGGCATATCATATGAGGATACTCTGTCTATGATGAAGCAGCAATTCAAAAGGCAGTCATTGGAGGCTACCCTGCCCATAAGAGGTACATGGATCTCATGAGGCTTGAGCCTCCTAAGCCCATGATTATTCCTCCAATCTAAGAAGCTCTGCTTGATGATTTTGGAGCAGTATAATCACAGCCAGTCCTCAAAATGACTGCTCCAAAGAGGCCTGACCATTTTTTTATAATTTAAAGGGCCATTAAGAGACCAGATAGATGTCCAAATACAGTCTTCCTGGAAGCAACCAGAAGTTAAGCTGACCCCAGGGCATGATACTCTTCTCAATGACCTTAAAACAAACTACTGAACCAGTTTGTCAGCAACATTTACACAGCAGAACCATGGTCTTCAGAGCCGTGAACTCTCAGATCTACATGCATTTGTCATTGGTTAAATTGTTTCTTTAGTGATACTTAAATACACAGTGAATTTCTGGGCCTTGTATTTTACTGAAAAGATTTCAAGGCTGCATAAACTAATGCACTGCTGCTAATTCCCTGCTGGGTGAGGAAAGTAAACTTATATATTTTTTGTCTGTGTGTTATAGAGCTGCTTTCTGTTTTGCCTGCTCCACTTTGTTTTCTGATTTAAGAAATCTTCTTAGCCTGGAGTTTTTTGTTCTATGTGTGAGACAGACACTTCTAAGCTGCACATTTCACATGTTTTTTTCATTGGTTAAATTGCTTCTTGAGTGATACTTAAATGCACTGTGAATTTCTGGGCCTTTGTCTTTTTCTGAAAAGATTTCAAGCCTGCATAATCTAAAAGCACAGCTGGTTATTCCCTGCTAGTTTTCACACCTGTCCTCCCCTTCATTGATCTGCTTTTTAAGCCTGCTGATTTTAAGCTGCCCACCCCAATATAAATTGAGCTTAATAAGCTCCTCCCTTTCTACACTGGAATTACATTATTTGCCTTTCCTTGTGCTTATATTGAAAAAGTGCATTATGCCTCTCATTGTCTGTTCCACTGATTTACATGCTGTGAATTCATTATCTAGCTAGCTGTTGGGTAAGGTAGTGTATTTTTACACTCTAGCATGCACTTGTTTTTACATAAAGAGGTCAGTGGATTTTCCATCTAGTGCACTGGGAGGTAGCCTGGTCTGTTTAGGTTGGGGAAACACTTGAGATTTTTGCATGTAGTTTTATTGGCTGGAGGACTTATTAATCAGCTTATCTTGTTTTTAGTGCATTTACAAATTCTATACATCTGAGTGGCTCATGGCTCATTCATGCAAAGTGAAGTACTTTTATTGAATAGTCATACTTTTATAAGCAATTAAAAGTACACTGATGTATCCGTATCTTTAAGTTTGTTTGTGGTAGCATTTCATATCTTTTAAGTTTGCTTGTGGTAGCATTTCACTCTGGATATGCCTTTACTGTGCTTTTACATTAGGAGGACTGGGATTATTCATCTAGTGGCAGTAGATGTTTACCAGGTCCAGCTGAGCAGCGAAGCATGCAAAAGGGCTCTAAATATTTTTGCACTCCTCTTATATGCTGCGACTGTACTTTAGCAGTTTAAAAAAAACTGTACTCTCTGATGTTGCTTTAAGTAGCTAATTGCACTGTATTACATTGTATCTGTTAGTTTAAGGGTTGTTGTATGTAGATTATGTGGCCTTGTTACACTTGGGCTTCAAACCAGCTATTCTACATTAAGGTGTTTTTCTGCACCCTTGTTTCAGAAGTGTGCAGATCTAATCTGTCTGAGTTGGGGATTGCTGGTGGAGGGCTTACTGTGTGCTTTCCTGATTGGTAGTTAGCTTAAAACTTGTTTTTCTTTGCTCCTATTTAGGCATCACTTTTGTGCAATGCTGCTCTTCATGCAGCAGCAGCAGTTACCAGTACCCTGTATAGATGCAAAAGCCTAGAAGCTTAGTTTTTCCCTAAACAGATGTCAGTGAAACCCTTCCAAGCTTTTCTGCTGCTGTAAGAGCAACTCAGTTGCACACTGAGCAGCGTTGCAATATTGATCAACCTTAGCCTACACAAAGTATAGGTCCCTCTTGTAGTCTCGGTGCTACCAGCACAGTCCTATCAAATTAACCCATTCCATCCCTAATAAAACATACAGTAAGAGCCTGCTATCATGGATGGGCAAATTTCCACCATTTCTCTGGCCAGCCTGATAAACATGGACATCCTGAGGCAATGCAGCAGTTCTCTCATGTATACTGACAACCACTTACTCCTGAAACAAACAAATACTTTATGTGAGAGGTGTGGTTACACTATGACATTGGAGACAAGACTCTCACATAAGGACAAATTAAATACCAAAACAGGTTGTCAGCACACACACACTTCCCGTACTAAATAAGGACACAAAACATAAACCCACATATGCAGAGTTACTCACTAGTAAATGACCAAAAGATCAGAGGCTTCACAAACAAAAAATGCTTACACACACAACAATGCCAAAAACAGCCACAACACATAGTAACTAATCAAAAGATCAGAGGCCTTCCAATCAAAAAACACTTGCACACATAATGCCAAAAACAACCACAATACATAAAAACACACATGTGAATGTCTCAAAAAATAAGCCCATAAGTTGTAACACCGTAAAACCTAATGTACTGGTCATAGGTGATTCCATTGTGAGACACACAGATGTTCCCCTCACCGTGCTGGAAAAAGAGTGTGTTATGATTAGCTGCCTGTCAGGTGCCAGGTTCCATCAAGTCACTCAAGCACTCAAGTCACTCAACCACAAGTATTGGTATGACTCTGTCATAGTCCGTGTAGATGTGAATGAATTAAGACTTACTACACTGAACTATATGAAAGGAGACATGACTGAGCTCTTAGATTATGTGTCACAGGCAGGTATAAGCCTAGCCTTAACAGCATTCTACCTTCTCCAAAATGATACCATAATACAAGCAAAAAATGATTGACTTTAACAGTTGGCTTAACTTCTGGTGTCAGTCCAAGGGGATCCAATATCTGTCAGCCTGGGAAGACAGGTTAATAGGCCACCCTACTTTGTCTGAGATGGTCTGCATCTGTCTCTTCTAGCCTTTCAGATACTGACAAAGGCATTAGCCACCCTTATTGTGCATTTTTTAGGCAGTGTCAAATTAACCAACCTCCCAACATAACAAACTCTTCTCTAGATAAACTCCAGATACTGCTGCTTAATGCTAGGAGTCTAAACAAGAAACTGCACTCCCTGGAAGCACTCCTCACTTTGGAAGATGCTAACGTCTACGCAGTCACTGAGACATGGTTCAAAGACATGGAAAGCTCACCAGCTGTGCAGGGCTACAATGGCCTCCATACATTCAGACCACAAACTGAGTGTGAAAGAACCAAAGGAGGAGGTGTACTCATCTTCATTAAGGATAACTACAGTTTGAGATGGGTCAAACAGTTTGACTGTTGAGCTACTTCATGTCAAATTAACTATAGGCAAAGCCCCCACCACATCATAGCTCATTCCGGGTCTCCCATCATGAAATAGGAAAAGCATACCGTATACCTGGACTTACTGAAGTCACTTGCCATACGGCCCAACACCTTATTCATGGGTGATTTTAAGTATACTACCATCAACTGGGAAACATACACAACCACAAATATGCTGGCTCAGTGTTCTTAGACTATGTCAGTGCAAATGCTCTATAACAGCTAATCAGCACACCCAAAAGAGGCTTATATGTCCTGGACATAATACTTACTAACATGGGAGAGCATTGCACCCCCATCTGTGCAATAAACTGGTTGTGAATGGCACCACCCATACTCAACTGGAGTTAACAGCCAACCTGCTAGCTGACATATTTGGAGGAAACATCACACCACTCCCCTCCAGTCATCCCCCAAAGTACACCTGCCACCATTCGTCAGTCTATTATCTCAAGAGAGCAGGTCATCTTGGTGCTCTCCAAGGCCAAAAACATGGCATCAATGGGACCAGACAACATCCCAGATTGCCTTTTAAACAACTTACAACATGGGCTAGCAGACCCACTTGGATACATGTTTAACCACAGCCTGCGAACTGGCTATGTTTCTGAAGAATAGAGGACAACAACAGTAATCCCTCTGCTCAAACGAGGACCATCAACTGAGCCTGGGATTATAGGCCCATAAGCTTGACTAGCCTCATCTGCAAGACCATGGAAAGAATCACTATGGACCTTATTAACAAGGACATAGGTAATCTCCAAACTCTGAACCCAACCCAGTTCGTATTTGTTAAAGGTAGATCATGCCTGTCATACATGGTTGATTTCTTCAAGAAAGTCACCAACCCCCTGGATGAGGGTAAGACAGTGCATACCACTTATCTTGACCTTGCCAAGGCATTTGACATAATCCCTCACTCAAGAATTATAGAGAAACTCTCTCAATTGGGAATTAACCCCTCCATTATCATATGGGTGGCCAACTGGCTCACCGACAGGACACACACTGTCAAAGTGGGTGACTTCACCTCTAGAAAAAGACCAGTCACCAGTGGCAAACTACAGGGTTCTGCGCTGTTTGGAATTTATTTCTCAGAAGTCCAGGCAAACTTGGACAGCCTATGGTGACCAAGTTCACTGACAATTGCACATTGGGAGCAATCATTAAGTCTTCCAGTGATGTTAAATCACTGCAGACAGGGTTAACACAGGCAACTGATTGGTGCCAAAGCCACAGATTAAAGCTAAATGCAAAAAAAATGCATTACTATTCCCTATGGAAAAGATGTCATCCCTGCTAATTACATTATCGACAGAAGCCCCCCTAAGTGTAGACCCAGTGGTACATAAGTTGGATACTCAGGTTGACAGCAGTCTGAACTTTGACCACCACATATCCACAGCAGTAAGGAAATCCTTCTGTACTGCACATTCTATAAGTAAAGGCATTGCATCTAGATCTAAGGATGTTATAATTCCATTATACTCAGCCCTCATCAGACCAGTAATTGAGTACAATGCTCCCTTTTGCATGCACCTCACCAGACACCTGTAACAGTTGGAGAAACCACAGAGATTTATTACCAGGAAATTACAGGGTACACAAAACAAGTCTTACACATAAAGATTGAAAGCCCTATCACTGCATTCTGTCTCCTACAGGTTGCTAAGGAGTGACCTGTGCCTGGCTTACAGGGCAGTCTCTGACCCCGCCCTGATAGAAATGCTACACATTCATAAATCAAACTGCACAAGGGTTCCTCACTCCAGTATATATATATATATATATATATATATATATATATATATATCTCCCACAGACGGTCACTTCTCTGGAACAAGATTCCAGTTCAAGTGAAACAGAGCCTCTTCCTAACCCTCTTCAAATGCAACCTAGATCATGGATGGGTGACTGCAAATTCACTCCTGGGGTGGTGCCCATGTCCCCCCTGGACAGTGACAGTCATTAAATACCATAGATCCTTACCTCTGCAAATTTCACTCACCTAAACACCAACAATTGGGGCAACCCGGGATAAATATGGCTGGGCTTGTAAGGGCTCTAGGGTCATTAGCCTAATAAACTTCTTGAACCTATGAGGTTTCAGATTGATATTAACAACTAATGGAATATTGTAGTGCAGTTAAAGATGACATCCTGAAGGCTACATTCTTTGGTCAGACCTAAATTGCTTTGCAGATGGGTAGCCATGCCATAAAATATGGGTGTGGCGCAGTGGCTGCAGCATCACTAGCTGCTGCTACAGCGGTTATTACGAGGAGGCATTACTTGGCTGAGCTCTTAGTCAACGATGGTGGCTATCAAGGCACAGTTCCTTGATGCCCCACTTAACAAGGGTCATTTCTTTGAGTCCTCAACATTAGTTGTGTTTAAGAAACTGAAGAAGAAGGGGAAAGCCAGGAAGTCAGTGAAGCACATTTCACTGCACAGTCTCCAAGTATATCTGAAATTATCCTACTAACAAAAGGGCCTATTACCAAGGCAAGGCAAAGAGAACTCACTTAAAGAAAAAAAGAAGAAGAAAAGATGTCAGTAAGAAGAAAAATGGAAGCCTGGAGAATCCACAGATCTCAACCCCACCCCCACCCTCCAGAACAGCTGTGCTTACATCTAGTTTCCTTTTGGCTCTATTATTTTTTATTTATTGATTGATTGATTGATTGATTTACTTTTTTTTCACTGAGGAAGTCCAACTGGGTAATAAATACCCATTTTCAGCAGAGACCCAGGGAAAGGAGCTCCAGAGAGTTAAATACCATCAAATAAAACAGTAGTATAGAAGTAATTAAAAGCATGTATATATACAATTTGACAGTGGGAGACATATGATACGATAAAGCATGAAAAGACACCAGTGGTGTAATAATAAAATAAAAAAAATACAATTAAATAAGAATCAGTATATACAACAGTAGTAAAAGCATAATCTACCATGCTAGGTAAAATAAAAAAAGATGACGCAGGTCCCCTCCCAAGAAAGGGGAGAGGTGTTGAAAAGATATAGACAGATATTAAGAAGAAAGGTTAGTAAAAATGTAAAGTATTTCTTAATGTAGATCATACTGGAAAAGTGCATGGGCATAGCCATGAGTTAGTGAGAAATTCTTTGAGAAAGAACTTTAATACATGGAGGCTTGATATAGTTCTGGTTGAGTTTGGGATAGAGTTCCATAGTGTGACTATGCAGTATGAGTATAGACAGAGGGAAAGATAGAGGGGGGTATATAGCATTGTATAGGTTAGAATAAGTTACATATGGCCTAGATGATGTGGACATTCTAACCAGTTGTTCACAAGTAATACAAAGCAGTGGTGAGCTCTTTGTGGCAGGTTAGCTGCAGATCTAGCTATCTTATTATAACATTGCTCCAGATGTGATTTAAGGGAGATCTGGATGTTAGTCAAAACAGGTGAGCCATAGGGAATATAGAAGAGAGGGTAAAGATAAAAGTTAGCTAGGGTGATTCTGCTACAAGGAGTAGCGATTTTTGTTTGTTCTGTATAGCAAACAAAAAAAAAACGGGGACAGAACAATGGAAAAATGAGTTTTGAAAACTGTGTTAAAAGGCGGCAAAATTAAGTTTTAGTCCCAGCCAAAATGCAAAACATGCCTTCTGATCCAAATGGCCAAGAACGTTTGATTGAACCCCACAATCTTGAAATTTTGGTCCAGAGGGCTAAATAAGTGTTCATAGGGACCAAAGAACCAGGTTAAAGACCAGTCCTGGTTTCAAGCAAGTGAGCACCCAAGATCCATTTTGGACTTGTCATTATTAAGCAGATTCCTTTGATTCCCAAAGTTCAAGATATTGATCTTGCAAGACCTCTTGCCCCTTTTAGTCCCCCCAAGGCCTGGATGGAGTCATGTTGATTCAATGAAGAAAATTTCAGTGAGTGACAATACTGCAAACCTGAATCACTAAAGACTACTTTCACTGAACCTCAAAAGTATATTTTTGTAGGAGACAACCCTCCCACACCAGACATATAAGGAGAAACCTGTCACATACAAACACAAACAAAACATATATGTATAGCAAGTACACGGTTGCACTACCATAGGGAAAAAATACAAATTTTCCACTATTACTAGAAGTGATTTTCATTGAAATTACTTCTCAGTATTTGCACTTGCAGAAAGTGCTTTCATACACCTGTATAGCAGCCACCTGGATAGTAAGCCTGGATCTCAGTGACCCATACCTTCATGTTCCCTTCAAAAAGAATCACCATTGCCATCTAAGGTTTGTTTGTATCAGAGGTCAACACTACCAGTTTACCTTCTTGAAATTTTATTTGGCTACTACACATGTGATCTTTACAAAATGCAGGGTTCCAGTAATTTCTCATTGCAGAATCAAGGGCATTCACATTTATACACATCTGGAAGACTGAATCATCCAAAATATGCCACAAAAGGAGGTACAGAGGTCCCTGATCTTAACCTTAGATTGCCTCTACAAACGGAGACACTCCAAACATTTCCAAATCAAAATTTGACCCAGTACAGATCAGATGTTTTTGTAGGGACCCATCTGGGTACAACAGTATTCAGGGTATTTCTGCCCTAGAAGAAGGTGAAGTTCCTCACTACCTTCTTCTAGGAAATGGCCCTAAGGACAAAGCTGACTGCCTGGGAATTCATAAGGATTCTGGGGTTTATGGTCTCCACCATCCAAATGGTGCCACTTGCACAATTCCATATACAGAATTTTCAATGGCTCCTGTGAAACACTTGAGAGCAGCACACCCATGTGCTGGAATGTCTCATCCCTATCATGCCTTGTATCAAAAAGAGGTAGAATGGTAGATACAACAAGTAAGCAAGAATGAGTGGATGCCTTCCAGACATCCTGCTGCAAATCAGACCCTAAACTTAGATGTCTCAGGCACAACTTGGGAGGTACATACACAGTATCTAGGAGTGCAGTGCTCCTGGACCCCCCTCCCCCCCGACAAGAAAAGAAACATAAACATAAAGAAAATGGTTCCTATCATTCTGGCACTCAGGGTCTTTAAGACTTTATGGAAGCTAGAGGTCCTCAGTGTGTCCAGAGATAGCAGTACAGTACAGTTATGTGGTACACAAACAAACAGGTGGAAACACACTTCTACTGGCTCTGAAGTTTGTCTATGCAGGCATGGGAGTAGAGGATATTCCTGAGAGCAACCTACACCCATACCCAGTAGAACAGGTTGGCAGGGAGGCAAGAAGAACATCAGCAGATCACCTTAAGGAGATATTGCACAAGGATGCTTTCCTGGATTTAATGGTCAGGTGAGGGATACCAGAAATGCACCTTCTGTTTCTCCAGAGAAAAGACAACTACAGGTGTTCTGCTTTACAGCTCCATATAGACAGTCTTGGGTAGCAGACACTTCCTCCCTGAACTGGGCAGGTCTATTTATTTGTACTTCCTATCACGAGCTCTGTTCCCCAAGGTAGTGCAAAATATAAGGGAAGAGCAACCATAAATTTTACCTTTTACCCCTTTCTTGAAAAAAAAACACTGGTTCTGTCTACTCCTAGAGATGGCAAGAGTGGTGCAACGGTAGTGAGGTGCAGTGGTAGCATTGTCGCCTCACAGCAAGAGGTTCTCTGGTTCAATTCTCGGCTGGTGTTCCTTCTGTGTGGAGTCTGCATGTCCTCCCTGTGTTTGTGTGGGTTTCCTCCAGGTGCTCCGGTTTCTTCCCACGTTACAAAGACATGCATCTGGAGCGTTTCTCCCTAGGCCTCCACTGAAAATTGGCTTCATTCCAAGTCAGACTTTCCCAATTAACAAATGTTAAATAAAATAAATAAATAAAAAATAATGATGTTGGTGCAACAGGTAGGCCTCCTGATGCAGTTCATGGGGTCCTTAATACACCCAAATGTGACCACACTCAATCAACAGCATGAAAGATTTGACTTTGCTACCCTTTCAGCAACTTCACTCTAAGGGTATGCTTAAAATCATGATATAATCTAAAAGTCTTAATACTAGGAAGTCTTACTTAACCAAGTGGAAAAGATTTCACCCCTGGAGTAAAAGGAGGAACCAGGATCAAACACTCTCGGATGTGCCCTTGGTTTTGCAGTATCTGTCTGAGCCCTAGTTTTGCAGTATCTGTCTAAGGTACATTCTTCCACTCAGGCATACAGTTTTTTTTTCAAAATCCACTTGCTAGCCTTTTCGGACTGCCTGTGGCCTCAAAAAAAAAAGTCATGCCATCATTCCAGCTTGGGACTAAAAATGTTTTCCTAGAGAAGGTCACTTTGCCACCCCTTCAGCCTAAAGCTACTATTCATTTGAAATTTCTGACTTGGAAGATGGTCCCTGTTAGCAGCCATTACATCAGCCAGAAGAATCTCAGAACTCCAAACAGTTATGTGTAACAAACTGCTTTTACAGTTTTACAAGAATAGAGTAACCTTACAAACCAATCACTCATTCATACCAAAGATATTGATAGATGTTTCATTGTACCAGGCCAATCGGCTACTTGTCATTTCTTCTAGATTCTCAAAACTGGGCAGAAATAGTTTCATATTCTTTGACTGTACACAGGCAACCTAGATTTTACTAAAACCAAGGAGGTTAGGAAAACTGGCAAGCTGTTCCTCTCCTCTGCTGCAGGGTTGTAATGGTTGCCTGACTCTAAACAACTATTTCAAAGTAGTTGGTTCATTATATTGATTTCTGCCACAATTACCCTGGCAAGATTTTGTCTGATCTGATCAGAGCATGTTGTATGTGTGGGATAGCCATTACTGTAGCCTTCAGGTGGGGGGGGGGGTCTTTTAGCTAGTCCTTTAAATGTAGGAGGATGTTACTTCCTCTCATTCTCAACTGAAACTCCCAGATCCTTTGGTAAAAACTTACAGTGCCAAAAATTTCACAGTACATGACTTATTCCGCCAGGCTTAGTATATAGTTTACTAATTAGTAGAGGAAAAACTCCAAAAGGAATCTTATGTAAAACAATAGTGGGGACTGTTCTGGGAGGGTTGGGAGTGTGGCTTAATGGCTAAGGTGTTTGCCTTACAAACACAAAATGCAGGGGTTGAGTCTCACAACGGATAATTGGCTAGGCTTAAAATGGCACGCAAGGGCAGTTAGCTTAGTACTAAACTATGAACTATGAACTATGAACTATGAAACTGCTCCTAGTCTTTGAGACATCAGTATCCAGGGATTTGAGTTAGTAGTACAGCCTGTGGTTAAGTTCCCATAATTCCAGACTACTTTTAATGGTCCAGCTGATGTTGAGCCCAGGTTTGTTCCATGCATTCGAGTGAATTTGCCACTCAGGCACTCAACTGTTTGCTACTAGAACTGGTGTAATATAGGTCACAGAGACAGAAACTTATCAGAGTTTACAATAAAACTGTATAATACAACACAAACTGCTCCCCAAAATGTAAAGACTGTGAACTACTATGAATACCTAACATCAGGTCATTGGAGCGTGATAAGATTCCTTAGCTTTAGATTGGAGATAAAGGTTTACTATCAACATACCAAAGGCCCATCCCCGACTGTTCACATCGCTGAACCAAAACAATGGAACCATCAAGCCGACTGCTCAGAATGTCTATAGTTACTGGACCGCTCATCATCCGGAAAATACACCATTTGAAATGCAAGCATAAATCTACTGTTTTGCAAGGGGGTAAGCTACACCCGATGCTAATTATATATTCTACCTCCAAGATCGCACTACAGTGAGGAAAAGGGTAATTTACCAGATCCCCAATGTACTGGGATCCAATTCAAAACACTGATGCTCAAAACTGCGAACACAAGCTACGTGTTGACGTTTCGGAGTCGACAGGATTTGTGTTCACAGTTTTGCCTTTTTCACGTTCACCTTCGACCTTCTTATGGATAGTAAGGTGATTTTATTTTTTTGATAGTAAACCAAAGGTAAGCATGTAGGGCACACTAGATGCAGCCACCGAGTCTTTAGTCCACACTTGCTTAAAGCACTGCAAACTAAATTTGGGTTTGCTTCAGACATACTTGGCAGCATTTACTAGTCTCCCACTGCCTAACAACCAACCTCCCATATGTAAAAACTCATCTTAGGGAAATCTTCCATTATATTATGACTGCAACAGAGAAGCACACAGAGCATAGTACTGTTGTGTATGTAACTTACAATAATTATAAACGTTTGTATACTCACTGTTGCAATTCTCTCTTATTAAGGGTATGGCTGCAGGCCAGGGTGGGGGTATTTCTGAAGCTTTCTCCCTCAATTCCAGCTTTTCTATTTTCATTTTTCAGACCCACCCCTCTTAGGCTATACTACTTGGTAGATCAATAATACTTCTTTGAGGTAGTAGCCATGGTAGGGCACTGAGATTGCAGCAGACATCCTTTTCAGGGACATCTTTACTTCAGTCCTCTGGTGGGACAAGAAAGAGCTGTAGATGCCCCTTTTCTACAAGGATGAGCCAATATTTGCCTACATGAGAATAGAAGCATACAATGTCCAACTCAGCCTGTAAGAGAGTATCACATTCATTGCACTCAAGCTATTCTGGTAAGTTACCTACCCAGCTGTGCTTCCTAGTACTGTTTCTGTGTGCCGTGCCATGTTTAACAATATAGTGGATAACTTGATTCCTTGTGCTACACTATGTTTAACAATTCAGTGGGTTAACAGTTTCCTTATGCCATGTTATGCTTAACAATATACTGGATAACTATTTTCTTATCCCATGCCATGTTTGCCAGTGCACTAGATAACTGTTCCCATATGCCACGCCATGTTTAACAATACGATGGATAACTGTTTCCTTATGCCATGCCATCTTTAATAATACACTGGATAACTATTTCCTTTTGCCATGCCATGAAGAAACAATACGATGGATAACTGTTTCCTTATGCCATGCCATGTTTAACAATACACTTGATAACTGTTCCCATATGCCACGTCATGTTTAACAATACAGTGGATAACTGTTTCCTTATGCCAAGCCATGTTTAACAATACACTAGATAACTGTTACCATGTGTCACACCATGTTTAATAATACACTCAATGTCCACCTTCACAGTACCATGTGGAGAATTAGACACGAGACAGTACACATCACTCAATATCAACCTTCACAATTCCATGTGGAGCATTCGACATGAGACAGTTCATACATATCACTCAATATCCACCTTCACAATACCATGTGGAGTATTAGACACGAGACGGTACATATTACTCAATATCCACCTTCACAATACCATGTGGACCATTAGACACAAGACAGTACACATCACTCAATATCCACCTTCACAATACCATGTGGAGCATTAGACAGGAGACAATACATATCACTCAATATCCAACTTCACAGTACCATGTGGATGGAGTATTAGACACGAGACAGTACATATCACTCAGTATCCACCTTCACAGTACCATGTGGAGTATTAGACACAAGACGGTACATATTACTCAATATCCACCTTCACAATACCATGTGGACCATTAGACACGAGACAGTACACATCACTCAATATCCACCTTCACAATACCATGTGGAGCATTAGACAGGAGACAGTACATATCACCCAATATCCAACTTCACAGTACCATGTGGATGGAGTATTAGACACGAGACAGTACATATCACCCAATATCCACCTTCACAGTACCATGTGGAGCATTAGACATGATACAGTAAATATCACTCAATATCCACCTTCACAGTACCATGTGGAGCATTAGACAAGAGACAGTACATAGCACTCAATATCCACTTTCACAATACCATGTGGAGCATTAAACATGAGACAGTACATATCACTCAATATCCACCTTCACAATACCATGTGGAGTATTAGACACATGACAGTACATATCACTCAATATCCACCGTCACAATACCATGTGGAGAATTAGACACACAACAGTACATATCACTCAATGTCCTCCTTCACAATACCATGTGGAGCATTAGACATGCGACAGTATATATCACTCAATATCCACCTTCAAAATACCATGTGCAGCATTAGACATGAGACAGTACATATCACTCAGTATCCACCTTCACAATACCATGTGGAGTATTAGACACAAGACAGTACATATCACTCAATATCCACCTGAGTCCTGTCATGTCTACAATACCATGTGGAGTATTTGACATGAGACAGTACATATCACTCAATATCTACCTTCACAATACCATGTGGAGTATTAGACACAAGATAGTACATACATATCACTCAATATCCACCTTCACAAAACCATGTGCAGTATTAGACATGAGACAGTACATTTCACTCAATATCCACCTGAGTCCTGTCATGTCTACAATACCATGTGGAGTATTTGACATGAAACAGTACATATCACTCAATATCTACCTTCACAATACCATGTGGAGTATTAGACACAAGATAGTACATACATATCACTCAATATCCACCTTCACAATACCATGTGCAGCATTAGACATGAAACAGTACATATCACTCAATATCCGCCGTCAAAATACCATGTGGAGTATTAGACATGAGACAGTATATATCACTCAGTATCCACCTTCACAATACCATGTGGAGTATTAGATACGAGACAGTACATATCACTCAATATCCACCTTCACAATACCATGTGGAGTATTAGACATGAGACAGTACATACCACTCAATATCCACCTTCACAATACCATATGGAGTATTAGACATGAGACAGTACATATCACTCAATATCCACCTTCACAATACCATGAGGAGTATTAGACATGAGACAGTACATATCACTCAATAGCCACTTTTACAATACCATGTGGAGTATTTGACATGAGACAGCAGATATTACTCAGTATCTACCTTCACAATACCATGTGGAGTATTAGACATGAGACAGTACATACATATCACTCAATATCCACCTTCACAATAACATGTGGAGCATTAGACATGAGACAGTACATACATATCACTCAATATCCACCTTCACAATACCATGTGAAGTATTAGACATGAGACAGTACATATCACTCAGTATCCACCTTCACAATACCATGTGCAGCATTAGACATGAGACCATACATATCATTCAATATCCACCTTCACAATACCATGTGCAGCATTAGACACGAAACAGTACATATCACTCAATATCCACCTTCACAATACCATGTGGAGTATTAGACACGAGACAGTACATATCACATAGTATCCACCTTCAAAATACCATGTGGAGTATTAGACACGAGACAGTACATATCACTGAATATCCACCTTTACAATACCATGTGGAGCATTAGACATGAGACAGTACATATCACTCAATATCCACCTTCACAATACCATGTGGAGTATTAGACACGAGACAGTACATATCACATAGTATCCACCTTCAAAATACCATGTGGAGTATTAGACACGAGACAGTACATATCACTCAATATCCACCTTTACAATACCATGTGGAGCATTAGACATGAGACAGTACATATCACTCAATATCCACCTTCACAATACCATGTGGAGTATTAGACATGAGACAGTACATATCACTCAATATCCACCTTCACAATACCATGTGGAGTATTAGACACGAGACAGTGCATATCACATAGTATCCACCTTCAAAATACCATGTGGAGTATTAGACACGAGACAGTACATATCACTCAATATCCACCTTCACAATACCATGTGGAGTATTAGACACAACCATCCACATAAAGCAAGCATACAGTTCATTTGTCATTTGGGATGTAGTAGTTCTTTCACTTTTTTTGATGTTCCTGTTTTGTTATCACACAGTTATTCTGGCATTGTTGCTGTATGTGCCATGGTTACCACATTTACTTTATACAGTTCAGTATCCCAGTTATGCTTCCTTTTTGCCTCAGTTGACTTATTTATTTTACTTTATTTTACATTTTCTTACCAGGGATGTTCGACTGGGCCAGTGGCCCTTTTACAGGGGAGGCCCAGAGATAAAAGCTCCATTACAAAAACACTTTGCAAACAATACAAGAAATCAATAACAATCAAGAATGCATAACTTTGGTAAATATAGGTAGTAAATAGTTTATACGTAAACAATAAAAACTGAGCGAGTAATATAAAGTGGAAAAAAAAGAAAGCTGACAAATAAACTAGCATAAAATAGATTGTGCCATCATAGAGAAATGACTGATCAATAGATCAATGTCATGATATTGGTGATAAATATTTATGAGATACGTGTATGGTATATGTACAAGAATACGGCTGATTGTTGCTATGCTAGTGTTAAGTCTGATTTTCTGAGATTAGTAAATACTGGTGAGGCATATAGAAGGACAAGAGATTAGACAAGTCCTAGCTATGGAATGTCTAGTGACCTTGATTAGGTATGGCTTGACTCTGTATAGTGAGCCTAGCTTATTGTGGACCTTTTTGATAGTTAGACTGAGGTGTTTATCAAATTTTAGGTTGTTGTTAATTGTGACTCCAAGGAGTTTGGTGTGCTGGACAGCTTTATTTATTGGCTGAATAGATGGTGAATGGGGGAAAGTTATCAGGAACGTTGCTATTAGTGAAGAGCATAAGCTTTGTTTTATCTGGATTGAGTATGAGTTGAGAGTCTAAGAGGTATTTTTCAATGTCTTGGAAAGATTGTTGGGTTGTTTGTAGGAGTTCTGCTAGGGAGGGAGCTGAACATATGAGGGAAGAGTCGTCTGCGCATTGAACAATGGTTGCATGCAGGGTGGCTGTGCTGAGCCTGTTGGTGAATATGGTGCAGAGCAATGGGCTGAGAAATGAGCCTTGGGGTACTCTTACGGAGACCAATAGGGTGGAGAGTTAATTTTGCCACTTAATTGCCTGTTGGTGGCCAGTTAAGTAGCTGAAAAAAACAGAAGAGGGCTGGCTGGGTTAGGTTTAAGGAAGCTAGCTCATTTAGTAGCTTTTAGTGGGATACTGTATCAAAGGCCTTAGACATATCAAGAAAGATAAATGAGACAAGTTGGTTGTTATTTCCAAACTAGTTGACTGAGTCTGTAAAACTAACAAGGGCAGTGATTATACTGTGTTTAGGTCTGAAGCCATGTTGAGATGCTTATAGGAGATTATTGCTTAGTAGATAGTCATGGTTTTGTCTGTGTATGCATTTTTCAAGAAACTTGGCTATGGGAGGTAGGAGGGCAATTGGCTTGTAGTTTGAGAACTCAGTAGAGGAGCCGCCCTTGTGAAGAGAGATGATGTAAGACACTTTCCAGAGTCTGGGGATATACTGCTCAGCAATGTAATGGTTTGTAAGGAGAGGTATAGTGTAGGAGATGGCATCTGCTGCTAGCTTTAGAAATTCATTGAGTAGTTGTTCAGCTGCAAGGGAAGAGGGCTTGAGTTTAGAACAATGTTTTTGATGGTATTAGTTTGAATTGGTTTGACTGAAAAGGAATTGAGGGTTCTGTCTAATTCATTAGGAATAAATAGGGGAGTGTTGCTGTTGTTTTTTTACTAGGCAGAGTATAAAGTTGATAAAGTGTGAATTAAATTATGAGGTAATGCTATCTGTGGAATTTGTTGTGGTTGGAGCTGGGGTTGTGATCTGTCCATGCTTTAGTACATGTTTGATGGCTCCCCAAAATTTCTGGGGAATGTTTTGGTGTTTTTGTTGCATTGCTGTATAGTATAGCTTTTTGTTGTGCCTGATTTGTTTCTTGGCAAGGTTGCATAATTGATGGTAGAGAAGAATGGAGTCTTGATTTTTGGCCTTGTGGTATAGCGATCAGGCTCTGTCGCTCTGTTTGAGGAGCTGCTTGGTGTTATTGGTAAGCCGTGGTATGTGTTTGGAGTTAGAATGGGTCTTTTAAGGGGAGCTAGATTGTTAAGGGTATTGAGGAATTTGTCATTGAAATATACTGAACAGCTGAGTCAAGGTGCAGATATTTTAAACGGGACCAGTCACATTGTTTCAGGAGAGATGTGAAGACTTCAATGGACAAATGTCTTTTGTTGTGGACAAGTTTGTAAATGATATTTTTAGTAGGGCAAATGCCATGCCTAAGAAGGTAAGTGGGTAGGTGATCACCTAGACTGTCAGGGAGACAACCAGACTGGTGACAGAGAGAGGGTTTGTTTGTAAGTGTCCAGTCTAACATTGATTCTTTTTTGCTGTGTTTGTCAAATCTGGTAGGGGATTGTATAATTTGACAGAAATCATAGAGGTTAATAAAATAGGAGGGATTTTTCGAGGAGCAGGTGTACCAGTCCATGTTGCAATCCTCCATTATTATTGTTTCTTGACTAAAGGTTGAGGCACACCAACAAAGGTCTTCAATAATGTCTGGGTTTTTATCCTGGGTGTATATAAACAGCTTTTATAACGATCTGTTTGTTGGAGTTTAGTTGAAGGCGGGTGATTAGAATTTCGGAATTCAAGAGGGCTGGGGTGTTGATTTGAAGTCTTTCTAGTTTGATAGTATTTTTATGTATTACAGCTATGCTGCTGCCTTGTTTATGAGTCCTGTCATGTCTATGGATGTTATAACCATGGGTTAGAATTTCATTATCTGGTATGTGTGGTTTTAGCCACATTTCTGTTAGGACTACTAATTCGGGAGAGTATAGTTGCATGAAATTCTTGAGTTTTATGTAAGATGCTTCTTAGGTTCATGTTTAATATTAAGAGATGAGAGCTGCTTTGTGGGAGATTAGTGATGTTTGGGGAGTAAGGGTTGTTTGGAGTGAGAGGGGTTTGATTAAGGGATTGAGGTCCTGGATTAGGATGTATGTTACCACTTAGACTGATCAGGGTAGAATTCAATAGAAATAGGTGTGTGAGTTTGGTAACTAGTTTAACATATTTGCGCAGTAAAGGTTGGATTAACTGTGAGTGTGTATATTTAAATGTGAAGAGTTCTGTATTGGAGCTGTTGTAAAAGTATGGAGGTATGATGATGTTTAAAGAAGTATGGGATGTGGTGTTGATTGGGTTAGTGGAGGAGTAGATGGTTATAACCTGTTGCGTTTGATAACAAGTAGAAAGGTAAGAGGTAATAGGTAGAATAAATAGTACAAAGTGTTGGAGCAAAACTGTGTTTGTAATTAATTTGGAGTTAAGTGTTGTGTTCGTGATTGGAGTAGGGAGTAGCTAATGAGGTTGTGGCTGCTATAGAGATGGGATATACTGAGGTTAAGAAAAGTAATCTGTGTCATAGTATATAGCTAATCGGCAATTATGTGTAAGACTGATGTGATTGGGTAAGTAGTTAAGGGTGTGTGTTTTGTAGATAAGTTTAAAATTAGGGATAGTGGGGATGTGTGAGATTTTGGGGTGGTGCAAGGGAGTGGAGTGAGCCCGAGTGGAGCGAGGGTGAACAGAGTGAGCCAGTCCGAGCAAGTATAAGTTTATAAAAGAAGAGTCATAGGTTGTCCTAATATCTTCTCTGGAATATAGGTATAGAGGGGGGACTAAAGGCTAGAGTACATTGATGTAGTAAGAAACGTAAGGGTTTACATGGGGAAAGGAAAGGATACAGTGTGGAATAGATAGCTGCTATTAGGGAGGGTGTGATTATAAATGGATTTAGTATGGGAGGGGAAAAGAGTTGGGAATGGGGCTAGAAATTAAAGAGATAAGAAAGTAGAAAACAAGAAACAGAAGTGCATTTATAGAAGTAGTAAGGTCATTTGTCTTAATGGCATGTATACCTTTTTTTCATATATTGCTTTCTTCTGCATTTTGAGGGCTTTATACCAGATGACCACTGAAAATGGGAAATTATGCTCCAATGGCCTATTTGTAATCACCAAAAGTTAAGCATGTAGTAAATAAATAAATAAATAACCTCAGGCATACTTGCATCCATGGAACAAACAGCATGTTATCCATGTTGTAGTCTATATGTGCTGAAGATCTTGAGTAATAAACATGCAGCTCTGTTGTCTGCATCACTCCTCCTGCAGCTGTGACTTATTTGTGTTCTGTCCTTTTTCACAGAGTCAATGTAGATAAATCTGACCTTTACCCTGTGGAAGTTACACCAGGCCAAACTGTACAGCTGCAATGCATGGTTGATGGTCCAGTCCTCATCACTTTTGAATGGAAAAAAGATGGCAGACAGATCTCTTCAGCAAGGTGAGTTGTGACAAGTCTTTTTTTAGGTCTTTGTAAAAACTTGACATTGTTACGGTGTATAGTAGCATTAGAAGGGTAGAGTGTAGGGATCCATATTTGGTTCACATCTCCAAGCTATGCCTTGATAAGTCAACAGAAATAGCATTTCTATCTGGAAGACAAAATGTTAATAAATGCTTAAAAGCATAATGAGCACATTAGCTTGTGTATTTTTACGGAAGAGGTAATTACATAAATATGACATTCAATAAGTACTCATTTGCAATACTGTGTACTACTGATGTTGACCTAGGTTCAGAAATTAGTATGATAATCTGTCTAGTTCCAATTTCACACATTAAGAAGCATCTCCACAAAGTTCTCTGAAAGGTTACAAACCACTTTATCATTTCCCTAGGTGTACTGACATGCATAGGTAAAGCAAGACAGTCCGCAACTGGTGCTGTGTTGTTATCTCCACTTTACAATTCTAAGCTTAATGTTTGTTTTGCACCCTTGATCAGGAAATTGAGGTCTCTGGTCAGATCATCTATGGGTTCATGATACCTGGGGGGAAATAAGGGGACCGATTTAAAAAAAAAAGCACATCTTCAGAAACATGGTAATGACTTCAGTAAATATTTCTGAGAGGTTCAAGTAATTTTCTACCTTCAAACGTGAACAAGGGTGAAATGTCTCATACACTAAATGGATTGCTTCTAGTCTGGGAAAGACAGATGTGGTTTTATTTCTTTACTCACCTGTGTGATAGGACTGGGGGCCTCATTATTAGCTGGACCCATATATAACCGCTACCAGGGCTTCAACTGGCATCAGAGGAGGTGAACATGAATAGAGATGAATGAAGTGATTTGAACTCCTCTAGCTATTTGGTTCTCCAGCAGGAAGCTAGATTCACTTAAGTATGATAAAAAAAGTAGGCAGTCCTCTAATACTCATCAGGGTAGGGAAAAAGATTTATTGGATAAAGTACCAATTTAACCCATTTCCTTAACTAACTAGTTTTCTATACTACCCTTTAATGTCCTTTGGTTAAAGGGTATGCATGTAGAGATATATTGCATATCTGTGTTATTTCCAAAAATTATAAACTCTTTATGGCTGCACTTGTAATCACAAATTATTCCTGAAGTTAGTCAAAGATAATATCAATGTGTATTCTACTGAGCAGTGAACTGCCTGTTGAGAACAAGTCCAGGATTCTACTGAGCAGTGAACTGGCTGTTGAGAACAAGTCCAGGAGTTTCTATCCCGAAGTGATGTAAATGGATTTTTTAATTTTACAGCAAAATTTGTCAGCCTCTTGTAAACTGTTTAGTTCACTAACCAGTCATTCCACTGTAAAACCTTTACTTAACCTCATCACTTATTCTTTTACTAACAGTTTTACACTGCTACCTGTCCATCTGTTAAACACTATTTTGCTAGCACCAAAGCAATATTTATCAGTCTGTTATAAACAGTTTGTTTGAATACATTAACTTCAATCTCTCATTATTAGTTTTGTTAACTTTATTTATTTATTTATTTATTTTACATTTATTTTACATTTGTTTACCGGGCTAGTCTAGCTGGATATATTTCCATTTTCAGTAGAGGCCCGGGGAGAAAAGCTCCAGCATTAATAATTAGATCATAACTTGAAATACAAAACAAGGATGGTACTCATAGTTGAAACATGGTAAATGAAAGTAGTTCAAATAAAAATATACAAGAATCAATAATAAAAATAGTGATAAAAAAGTTATTTACACTAGTATAGAAATCATAAAGAAGGTGAGATGAATTATTTACACTGATAAAAGTTTATACCACTACCTGTCATTGTCTTAAATCTATTTTGTTAATTTTACAGAAAAACCCACATATTTGTTATAAGCAGTTTTGGTAAATATAGTAATCCCTACCCATCTTTTGCAAAGAGTGTAACTTCAAAACAGTCAGAAATAATTTCATTTACTGTACACCCTTGTCTGTCAGCCTGTAACTTTACACCAACACTAAGTTCTCTCTTACAATGTTTTAATAACTCTAATATTTCTGAAGCAACAATGACAACTTTTAAGTCACCTTTAAATACTGCTGTGAGAGACGAAGCTACTTGCAAGTGTTGTGGAAGTCTCCCATTACCAAACTACCTTCTCTAAAATTTTGTTAAATTCTCTATTATCTTAAACTTGCTTTTCTTGGGGTTCAGATATTACTAATACCCAGTAAATGTAAATGTCTACCGTTTCATTATTTCACTTGCAGTATTTTGTTGGCTCTTGCTGCCACAGATTTATTTTATAATTTACTGGCCATGGGTGCTCTGTATTTTGCTGATTTAATTACTTTTTATCACATGTTGCAGTTACTAGGTATGTATAGATCCTATGTAATTCAGTTGCTGTGTATGCTTATATATATGCCTTGGCTAAATGGGTCTATTTTAGATCAGTCCAGCATCACGGTTAACAATAAGTGAATATAAGTAAATAAATAAAATATTTTACTCTATTTTCTCTTCACTGTCCTGTTTGTATACATCCTCTTCAGATGCACAGCTAGCGATCTGCTGTAAATGGCTTCTCTGTACATGACTGATGGCCACTTGGTCAGGTTCTAACTGCTTGAACATGCCTGGTCAAGTTTACTTTTGCCTGTAGGTCATATCATGGACATGTAGGTACTGCAGGATTACTGTTTGCGCAAGACCACAATGAGATTTTACTGGAAGTTTCTGTTTTCACACTGCTGTGCAACCATGAAATTTCAACATCACTTAGAAGCCAACCGATTGGTCAGAACTGATTGAAAATGCAGTTCACCTACACCCTTCTCGCACAGATCAACGTAAGTGATCCCTCCCCCCATATGAGGGATGTGTGCGGGAGGGATCACTTACGTTGATCTGTGTGAGAAGGGTGTAGGTGAACTGCATTTTCAATCAGTTCTGACCAATCGGTTGGCTTCTAAGTGATTGTGTTTTTAACCTTCATAGGTGAAGCTTTATTAACAGCTTTATTAACTTTAAAGGAGCATATACCAGCCTGTTGTAAACAGCTTTATTAGCTTTTTGTGCATGCTTGAAAATCTATTATAAACAGTTTTATTAACTTCTCAGACACACATACCAACCATTTTGTTCTAAACATTTAAACCCTTTCTGTTATAAAAAGTTAAATAGTTTTGTTAATTTTACATACACACCTGTCTGTTATAGTTTCATTATCTTTAAAGGAAAACAACAGGATATTAAAGCAGATTCCCCAACCTGCTGACTCTTCCATTCCCTGTTCTTTGTTAAAGCTTAAAGAAATTACCCTTGCAGCTTTAAAAAATAACCCACTCAACTGTTTCCCTGTTCTGCTTTCTAGCTTTCTATACTGTTTTTGTTTCACTTTGCAAACCAACTTGAAAAACCTGTAGCTGGCTCTGAAATTATGTCACATCTGCCATCTGCTCTTGCTCTAGCTATCGGGATGTTTCCTCCCCAAAAGTGATGTAATCCCTGCCTGATTTGCATGCTGTATAGAAGAGCCAGTGTTCCTCCCACATTGTGATGTCAGACCTGCCTTACCCAGCCCACTCTTAACCTATTAAAACCCATGTGGCGTGTGGAACTCCTTTTCATTGTACGTGTATCCTGTCGACTGCATTTGTTTGAGGGACTACTGAAAAGTTTGGATTGCCTGCATCTTCGTCTGCATTTTTTGCTTCATTGGTAAGATAAGTCTTCCTAGTGAATTAAAAATGTAATTCTACACACAGCCCCTGTTTGAATGCACTTCTAGCCCTATTTTGTGCTGCCTGATATAGTTTATGCTTCTGTTTGAGGGTGCCACGTGGTTCACTAGTGTATGCTGCTGCCGACTATCTAGATTAGCCTACTTCTGTTGTATTTGCTTGCTGCTGATATATAATTATATGTATTTTGTATATTATTATTGTGTTATGGTTATACATTTTATTTGATACTGCTGGTTCTCGGTTAATTATCTAGTCGTTGTGTTCCCGTGTGTGAATGCTGCCTTCTGTTTTAGTCAGGTCCCATGCTGCATGCTGAATTAGGCTTGGAGAGAATTATCTGCGTTTATCTTCATTACTGATACTCAGAATAAGCAGTCTCTTCTTTTTTTTTTTTTTTTTTGCAAGTGTTGGTTTATAGTGATAGCTTGTATATTTATCACTACTGCTGCTCGTTTGCTTTTTCTAATTTTAGCATGTTATTAATGCTCATTTCGGCGTCTGTGTGTGCCATGCTAGTTTATATATATATATTTTCTTTCTGCTGCACGTTAGTGTTTCATGCAGCCATTTTAAAGGTTAGAGCGAGTTGGACTGCAATTGCGACGTTCTCTCATCGGCAAGTATCATGTTTACATGCCCTTGTTTTGCTGTGTATGCTGTGGGCCATGTTTGTGTGTGACGATATCCTCTACATTTTTGAAAAGTCCCCTCACCCCGAAGAAAGTTTCTCTTTCATGGTGTATTCTGAACCAAGTTAGGTACTGCTGTAGATATTTTAGCTCTGTGAGCTGTTCTTGGTATTGTAACACATACCACTTCTATTTAAAAAATCCGATGAAGTGTAATGTTGGTGTGGGTCTGAAACTGTTCTAACTGAAACCTCCGAGGTCCAGAAGGGGTTCTGCTGAGTCAGCATAGCAGGAGCATTCGTTATGAATGGAGAATACTATATAATTTCATCAGCGGCACCCATTTATTTCCACTTATATGTATTATTAGTATTGATATTTTGCAATAACACTGGTCTTGTATGAACTGACCGTTCGCTCAGGTTTGCTAGATTGTCTTACTGTAACACATCAGTAGCTTTAGTGGTGTTAATTGTACCGTGCCAGATTTTTCAGTTATGGACATTGAAATTGCTTTATCAGCATAGGTAGTATGATTAGATACTAACTTGATTTCAGGACAGTATGGTTTAATGTTGCTCCTTGTTTAGCTTTATAACGTGTTTAATGCATCTCCTCTAAACATTCCTGTGTCTATTTTTAGTACCACTATTATGCAAGGATATGATGGGGGTTCACACCTGTGATTAGTTGGGCAAGCAGCAGCTCAATTCAGTCATGTTTTTGGACCAGTATAGCATTGTATTAGTGCTTTAAAAACATTGAAACACCTCCTTCATATGTTTTATTCAGAGCTGAGGGGGATCAAAATGTATGAAAGGCACTGTAGACTTTAATAGCCAGAGTGATTACTACGGTTCTGAACTATGTTTCTGTGACTGCATATATGTGTGTGAATTTTCTAGGGTAAGGAGTGCTTCCAGGTAATACATTTTTTTTTATATTTAAACTACTAGCATTGAGAAGCAGCACCTTTAGGTATTTCTGACTGATATTTATTATGTTGGCGGGCTTAACTTGGCATATCCTAAAAAGAGGCACTATGGGGACAAAGTTTTTGCCAATATTCAGAAGCCAAGTGGTGATAAGTGCAAACCGTCTCTTGAAAAGCATAGTGGCTTGTCGGTTATGTCTACCCAAGCTGTCAGAGATTGGATCTCCTTGTTGTGACACCAGAAACTAAGCCATTTGTTGAAGTAGGTCATTTTTGCTGGTCCTGTGGTATAATCATTGCTGAAGGTAGGATGCAACTCAAGGCTAGATTCATACCCACCTGGGACACATGTATTCAGAGAGCTCCATGTCCCTCTTCATATAGTCCAGTGAGGTATCATGGACTATGACTATCATACTGGTTCTTGTGTTTTAAAGCCACAAGTGCGTGTGTGTGTGTATGTGAATGCAAGCAAGGGGCAAGTGTGTGTGTGTGTGTGTGTGTGTGTGTGTGTGTGTGTGTGTGTGTGTGTGTGTGTGTGTGTGTGTGTGTGAATGCAAGCAAGTGTGTGTGTGTGTGTGTGTGTGTGTGTGTGTGTGTGTGTGTGTGTGTGTGTGTGTGTGTGTGTGTGTGTGTGAATGCAAGCAAGGAGCAAGTGTGTGTGTGTGTGTGTGTGTGTGTGAATGCAAGCAAGGGGCAAGTGTGTGTGTGTGTGTGTGTGTGTATGCAAAAGGCAAGTGTGTGTGTGTGTGTGTGTGTGTGTGTGTGTGTGTGTGTGTGTGTGTGTGTGTGTGTGTGTGTGTGAATGCAAGCAAGGTGCAAGTGTGTGTGTGTGTGTGTGTGTGTGTGTGTGTGTGTGTGTGTGTGTGTGTGTGTGTGTGTGTGTGTGTGTGTGTGTGTGTGTGTGTGTGTGTGTGTGTGTGTGTGTGTGTGTGTGTTTGTGTGTGTGTGTGTGTGTGTGTGTGTGTGTGTGTGTGTGTGTGTGTGTGTGTGTGTGTGTGTGTGTGTGTGTGTGTGTGTGTGTGAGAATGCAAGCAAGGGCAAGTGTGTGTGTGTGTGTGTGTGTGTGTGTGTGTGTGTGTGTGTGTGTGTGTGTGTGTGTGTGTGAATGCAAGCAAAGGGCAAGTGTGTGTGTGAGAATGCAAGCAAGGGGCAAGTGTGTGTGTGCATGAATGCAAGCAAGTGTGTGTGTGTGTGTGCGTGAATGTAAGCAAGGGGCAAGTGTGTGTGTGTGTGTGTGTGTGTGTGTGTGTGTGTGTGTGTGTGTGTGTGTGTGTGTGTGTGTGAATGCAAGCAAGGGCAAGTGTGTGTGTGTGTGTGTGTGTGTGTGTGTGTGTGTGTGTGTGTGTGTGTGTGTGTGTGTGTGTGTGTGTGTGTGTGTGTGTGTGTGTGTGTGTGTGTGTGTGTGTGTGTGTGAATGCTTACTAAGCTGGGCATTAATCCCTACGTCACTCGATGGGTTGCCAACTGGCTTACTAACAGAACCCATGCTGTAAAAGTAGCCCACTCCAAATCCAGCTTCTGACAAGTCAGAGTACCTCAAGGGTCAGTCCTGGGACTGCTCTTGTTTGGCATCTACTTCTCTGAAGTACAGGCCAACACTAAGGGATTCTGGCTAACAAAGTTCACAGATGACTGCAAACTGGGAGCCATTATTGAATCCCCAAATGTTGTGGATACTCTAGAAAAGGGCCTTACAGAAACAGTTGCTTGATGCCAGAGCCATGGGCTCAAGCTCAATGCCAAGAAATGTATAGTTATCTCCTTTGGGAAAAAACATGTACCCGTTCTGGGAAATGCTACACTTAAAGAAATCCCAATCCCTCAGAGCTATACGCTCCAGGGATCTAAACCTTGTCATCACAATAAACAAATGCTGGAGGGATAGGTTCCTGACCCAGAGACTGCCCAGACTCTGGAATAGACTGCCCATACATGTCAAGCAGACCGCCTCTTTGGCCCTCTTCAAACGGAACATTGACGATTGGATGGGAGAAAGAAATTAACCCCGGGGATCACGTCACTCACCCTGCTAGACAGGGGTTTAGGGTAGAAAATAGTGTGGGAAGTGATAGCCAGGGAATAGTTAGGGCTAGGCTTGTATAAACCCTAGGGCCAATAGCTTAGTACCAACCTATGAACCTATAGTTAACAGACTGCTATCAGAAGGAAGAAGCCGTTGGTTCATTTTAGCTGTTGCCAAACAAACTTTGTGTCTGTGTGATAAGGGGCAAGTGTGTGCACATCTGTGTGATAAGGGGCAAGTGTGTGCACGTTTGTGTGATAAAGGGCACTCTGCCAGTATCTGCTGAATTTTACAAGACCACTTTTATCTCTAAAGCTGTCCCAGCACACTCTGGTAGTTAGATGTAACTTTAAATACACTATACTGGTATGTTCTTCATATACTGAATTGATAAAGTCTGTTTTGTGATTTATGATTTAATGTTGAATTGTCACTTAATTCCTGTAGGTACTGGTGTGCCTTTGCTGGGTATTTTTTTCCCTGTGGTTGTGGAACTGTGTAGTTATAAAGACAGGAAGAATTCGATTGTTCCCAGGTGGTGTGGGCATGGTTGCTTAACCCTCCCCTCAAAACGGTAACACCTTTAGCTTTGAAGCCATGTTTGGATGGATTTGGATCAGGGTGATTGCAGTTTATAGGTCTCTTTTTTGCTGGGATTTATGTAAGACCCCTAAAGTGGGAAGGATGAAAGTTTAAAATTAAAACATCCTTCATGAAAGGTCTGAGGTGGAAGATTGTGTATGTGGTTATGCTGATAAGAACTGGAAATTCCTGTGTTAACACTAATGTACAGTAGACAGTTTACTGGACTGTGCTGTAGAAGCTGAATCTGTGGACAGGTTTACTGGGCTGTGTAAAGTAGGGCTCACTAGTGTTGGATTAAAGTACTTTAATAATGTTGTAGGTGGAAAACTGTTCAATGGGTGCATTTCATGTAAAATTTGAATGGAGCGGCTTGATGTGTAAGATCTGTATAGGCATGTGTTTCTGTTTCTGATGTCTGCACAGCCAAAGTACATAATTACGTGTGCATTCCTCAGACGAAGGCCTGGGATCATTCTTGGTGTTGCCAAACAAACTTGTGGTTATGTGTGTGAAAGGGTGAGTGTGTGAGTTGAGTGAGTGTGGTATGTGAGTTGAGTGAGTGTGGGGGGTGAGTGAGGGTGGGTGAGTGAGGGTGAGAGTGAGAGTGAGTGAGTGTGGGTGTGGGTGAGTGAGTGAGTGTTAGTGAGTGTGTGAGTGTGAGTGAGTGAGTGTGTGAGTGTGGTGAGTGAGTGTGGGTGAGTGAGTGAGTGTGGTTGAGTGAGTGAGTGTGTGTGGTGAGTGAGTGAGTGTGAGTGAGTGTGGTGGGTGAGTGAGTGGGTGAGTGTGGTGAGTGAGGTGGGTGGGTGTGGTGGATGAGTATGGTGGGTGGTGAGTGAGTGAGGTTGGTGAGTGAGTGTGGGTGGTGAGTGTAGGTGATGAGTAAGTGTGGGTGGGTGAGTGTGAGTGGGTAAGTGAGTGAGTGTGGGTGGGTGGATGAATGCGGTGGGTGAGTGAGTGGTTGAGTGTGGGTGAGTGGTTGAGTGTGGTGAGTGTGGTGAGTGGGTGTGGGTGAGTGTGGTGGGTGGTGAGTGAGTGAGTATGGGTGGGTGAGTGTGGTGGGTGAGTGAGTGGTTGAGTGTGGGTGGGTGAGTTGAGTGTGGGTGAGTGAGTGTGGGCGGGTGAGTGTTGTGGGTGGTGAGTGAGTGTGGGTGAGTGAATGTGGGTAAGTGAGTGAGGTGTGGTGGGTGAGGGTGAGTGTGGTGAGTGAGTGTGGGTGGTGAGTGAGTGAGTGAGTGAGTGAGTGTGGGTGGTGAGTGAGTGAGTGAGTGTGGATGAGTGAGTTGAGTGTGGGTGAGCGTGAGTGAGTGTGGTGAGTGAGGTGTCTGAGTGAGAGTGAGTGGTGAGTGTGGTGAGTGAGAGTGAGTGTGGTGGGTGGTGAGTGGTGAGTGAGTGAGTGAGTGAGTGAGTGAGTGAGTGAGTGAGTGAGTGAGTGAGTGAGTGAGTGTGGTGAGGTGAGTGGGTGAGTGTGGGTGAATGTGGTGTGGTGAGTGGGTGAATCGGTGTGTGAGTGAGTGTGGGTGAATGAGTGAGTGTGGGAGAGTCTCATTTTTGGATGTAATTTCTAAATTTTGTAAACTTTGTTTTTGTATTGTCATATTGCTTTACATTGCCCTACCGATATGTGACAAAGTACAGGCAGAAGCACAGTAACAGCTGCAAAAACTAGGAGCATAAATTTGCAATAACCATGCATATACATACATTAAGAAGCAAATGTCTGTCACAATTAATCGACAACACTACATCACATTACAAGAAGTATGCAATACCATAATTTTTTAAATTATGACTTAAAAAAGCATGTTGGTGCTGTCATGCAAGTCAGTGAAATATTTCATGTTTATAGTGCATCATTTGTTAGCTATTTAACCAAACGGGAAGGAAAAATAAGTGGGAGTTAGATGCTTTGCAAAACGGTGATTATTCCCAGTGCTATGTAGCTTGGTTCTAAATTTGACAGGAGGAGTGCAACAAAAAAAATGTCCCACTGTAAGGAGGAAAAGGCTGACAAGAAAACAGTACATTACTCTGGTCACCTGCTGTGAGCTGTCAATCACATGCAGATAATGGGTCAAATTACCCGTAGCTCTTTGACAGATAGGGAAGGAAGTGGGAGGGAAGATGCCTTGAAGAACTAGATTTCAGCCTTCACAAAAAAAAGCAAGTTAGCATTTCTAAGAAGCAAGAGCAATAAAATGCACTTCTCAGTTATGTTCTGTAGCATTTGCACTGCTTGTGTTTGAAGTAGTCATTGAAAAAGGATAACATTTTAACCAAAAGTAGGGGACTTTAAGACAGCAGTGAATGCCTGTTAAGTCAATGAAGTGGCAGCAGCTTAAGGGAAAATGCCAGCCCCCATGTGGTCAGAGTCAGAAATTGCATATAAAAATATCTAAAAAGCTCTAAATAGTCCCAGAGTGCTGTTAAAATGTAGGAAACACCAAACCATGATGAAATAAATATGTTTTTTGAGTCTGAGGGTGCGGTTGTCCTTTAAAGGGCACCTACCATTCTGTTGTAACAATTTTTGTTAACTTTATAGGCAAACGTATCAGTTGTTGTAAAAAGTTTTGTTCACTTTACAAGAACAAGTATCAGTCTGTTTTATTAACTTTACGGGCTCATCTATAGCTCTTTTGTAAAAGGTTGCATTAAGTCTACAGACACACCAAGTATATTGCAAACTTTAATTTTATAAGCATGCCTGTCAGCATGTTGCAATTATTTTGTTTTATTTATTTTTTTCTTTTTTGTTATCTTTACAATCATGCTTATTTATTAACTTTATAGACACACCTATCAGTCTGATGGTTCATTGGTTATCAGCCGGGTCAGGACTGAAGATGCTGGTTGGTATCTCTGCACTGCATCCAGTGATGAAACACGAGTCTACAGACAGATCCAGCTAAAGGTTCAAGGTACAGACAAGCAGTAAATGTCTGAATAACTTTAATGACCAAATAATTCATTTTATAGCCTCTGATAACAGGAAACTTGCAATACTATTTATTATCCTGCATGTTTTCAGTGCATTTGAAGTATGAGACTGCCATAATAAACATTTTTAAACAATTCTGTGCTTATTAATATGTCCTAAACAGAAGCCCACTTGGAACAAAAAAAGTTCAGTTTTAAGACACTCATAAGTAATACTAGTTTTGTTTAATATGAGTGAGTGCTGAGTGTCCAGAGGACAAAGTACACCAGAGCAGGATAGGGGGTTGCCGACCATTTAATGGCCAGGACCACATCTTAGCTTTCAGAGTAAAGTGAACCTTTTAATGGTCAGGACCACATCTTAGCTTTCAGAATAAAGTGAACCCTTTAATGGTCGGGACCACATCTTAGCTTTCAGAGTAAAGTGAATGGTATATCTAAATTTCTATTAAGGAGTAAGTAGGCAGATCCACACATTTAAATAATTTATAGCAGTTCTATAATACTATATTTATTTACAGGTTGAATTCAATAGCTTTCTGAGAAGTAAGGGCAAAGTACGAACCCTGTACTTTCGTTAAAAAAAAATAATAACACTGACATGCAGGATGCCTAACTGACTGACTTGTTGACCGCCACACAGTTCTCAGAATAGGTGCGGTTAGAAAACTACTGACTGTCGTAACTCTGAACCTCTTAGAGTGAGGAAATCTGGACAAAGCCAAAAATAATTGGGGGACAAACGGCCAAAATCAGGGATAGATTTTAAATATTACTCTTATCAACTTAAGAAAGTTGAGAGGATAACAGGATTTATATTAGCATGCATTATCTGAAGGGTTTGATGTCTGAAACTCAAATGTTTGTCTATATTTATTGACTTCAGTCCTCAAAGATTTTCCAGAAAACCACAAATTTTAGGAGGAACAGATCAAAAATATGAGGCAAAAATATGGACAGTTGAGATGTATGCTGACTGCACAATGCTGCTTTGGTGTTATAATGACCTACACAGCATATAATGGAATAAAGATAGAATGGTGCACAACAAGGATATGCTGTTAGGATAGATTGTTACAATTTCCCCATTATGTTCAGTATCCTAAGATCTGCTGCTAGATGGATATGTTGACCTTCCAAGATGGCTTTCTTCAGATGAAGCTGTCTTGCAATGTTAGTGTCAGCTCTATGCTAGAATTTAGCCTGAGGTCCAGTCTCCAATTGTCTCACTGTACCTAAATTATTTTGTTTATTGTCTTGTTTTTTGGTTATTACTCTGTATTCCTTATAGGGAGTGAGGTCTCCACATCTCATGTTTGCTGCTTCTCTTCCATTACTGTTGCCCTGAACTCCAACCAGTTATCCTAGTCTCACTCTTTTTTTTGTTAACCAGATTGGCAATTGTACTTCTTTGCAGGAGCAACACAGTACTCTATACTTCTAGTGGCTTGTTCAGTCATATAATTTACAAGCGGAGGCTGAGGGACTCAAACCCAAGGCAACAGGATGAAACTCATTAGCAACAATTCATAGCCTTAAGCCTCTGCACTAGCATCCAAATTTAGTTGCTTTTCCATTCCCTTTTACTGACCGTGCTTCTTTAATATTTCTTTTCCATCGCATCTTTTATAAAACAGCTTCCGATCATTCTGACTTTCTGTTTGATATTGTGTAGATTAACTAGTCTTTGACTATTCCAAGAAAGTTTTAATATTGCTCACAAACTGTTACATATTTATTTTTGTGCATTAAAGATAATATGCCCCTCTTGATAGAAGAGGCCTCAAATATGCCATTGTGTATTTTGCTGACAAATATTTTCTTAAATTCTGAAATGAAAAGACATGAGGAATCAATCCTTCATAAAGGTGGTGCTGAAAATGATAAAATAAGCAATACTGCAAATCTACTGATATTATTATGAAACATGTGAGCGGATTTTTTCCCATCATTGTACTGTTTACTGCTTCTATTCTAATCTGTCAAAGACTTAATTCCGCAAATTTCTGGAACAGCATTACAGCCTTAGCAGCTGTAAATGCTGTCACTCTTCCCTTTGTAGGATCATTAACAGTCAGTGTATTCCACATCCTGTTCTTTATTTTAAAGAAGTTCAGTGTATACACAGTTCTATTGTACCTGTTTTATTAAGCTCTTTTATTTCTATTTACTTCTCAGTCAGGCTTTTTAGCTCCCAATTTAAGTTAACAAGTTCTCACAAAAGATTACTTCTCACTCTGGTCAGGAATGGAACACATACTTCCTAAATTTAGTCGTACCATATGTTGCCTTTCCCTTTGCATTATTTTTAAATCATAAACTGCAAATGGGACCATTTCATAGTATTTTTCAAAAGGGCAGGACCACACTAATGCTTGATAGAGGGAACCCCAGGAATCTACCAGATGCCAATCTACAGCCATTTTGTGTGCTGCCTTGAGAAATCAATAGATTGCTAAGTAAACCAGCACCTTATAAATCATGGTCTTTTCTCTGTTAATTAATGGCAACAGCACCAACTAAATGGCACAACCAGTGCCAGCATGGATGGGAAGTACTCCAAAAGTAACTTACAGTAATGAACAGGAGTACTCCATAAATAATCCATATCAGTGGAAGGAAGTACTCCATAAGTAACTCAGAGCAATGGAGAGGAATACTCCATAAGTAACCTACAGCAATGGAGTGAAGTACTCTATAAGTAGCCCACAACAATGGAGGGAGGTGCTCCATAAGTAACCCACAACCATGGAGGGGAGTACTCCATAAGTAATCCACAGTAATGGAATAAGGGATTGTGTGGTGCACTGGCAAGTGGGATACTCTTAGAAAGATATTCATGGCCTTAGTGATATCAATGAGACAGCCAAGTGGCTATGCTTAGAGCCATTGCCTAAGTGATATCAATGTGGCAATATTTAGCCTTACCACTCCTTCAACCTTATGGCATTGACTTGGGCAGTTCAGTAAGTACATTTATAAATGTGTCTCTATCAGAAAATCATAAAAAGTTTGTTTAGGCATCATTTTTCTTCATGTCTGTGTTTATGTGGAGAAGGGTCATATTTATTTTATGTCTGAGAGGACTGACAACGATATGTATTGGTAGAGGATCATGATAGAAACCAGCCTATGGTAATTAAAATGCTATGGGTTTCAATAGTTTAATTTATATATTTTGGATAGAAATTTGTTTTAAAAAGTACATCAGCGCTTGTTACATTTTGTGAACAGTAGGGATGTATAGATGTGTATACATATGTGTGTGTACTTACAAAGTGCATGTAGAAGTAGGCATGCATTACTCAACTTAAGACCTGCTAGGTTTTATGCTGAAGTTATTCCTTCATCTGTCTTACTTCAGGTGTTACTCAGCCCATAGAGACATCTCAGTCACACTCATATATATCCAGAGAGGAAAAGCAACTTGGAGACAGACAGAATTACAGACAAAGCCAGACATTTGTTGCTGAAGAGAACAGAAGAGACTCAACAGGCTATTCTCAAGCTACTTTCTCTGAAAACGATTCAGCTGCATACAGGTAATATGGGTGAATGCAGGTCTTTTAACAAATTTTTGGCAGCATTTCATGAGTCCATGCATCCAGACTGCTGGTATCCATCTGCACTGTGTGCAACCTCGGCCTGGAAAACAGATCAACTGGTTGGCAAAGCCATATGGGGGGAATGAGATAGAGTGAGTGCAAGCCTACTGCCATGGGAGGAAGTTCTCAGATGTATCACCATCTGCATGACCTCTGGCAAACAAAATAGCAGACAAGGGTTGCTTGACCCACCTAGTATACCCATTTCCCTACCTTTATAATAAGCAACTGATCCTATTTCACCAACGGCTTTTTTTCTTCCAATCACCATAAGAACTGGTCTGTGATTGTCCTATGAATCTATGATTTCTGCCACTATTTTTACATCACATTTTCAGGAAATGTGTTGCAGTCATCTGATTCCTGGCCATACAAACATACTGCCTTGCACTTCTGAGTCTACATCACGTCTTCAAGTAACATCCTCTGCTCTCCTGTATCTCTATTGTTCAAAGAGCATTCTCACAGGAGCTCTGTAGATTTCAGTGCGGCACTTAAAGAATTGCTCCAGGCAGAAACTGAAAACATATGTATTCCTTTATTTTGCTACAATGTTCTACACAATCCAAACCTGCCCAAAACACATTAACTACTTATTTTAATTTTACTTTTTCTTTTACCAATGAATGCCCTTATGGGGACAAACATGTTGACATGATGCTGACATGATCTTGTTTTCTTTGAAAGCTCTTTCTTGCCTGTAATGCACTGTGAGGGTACAGCTAATGAGATTACAATGCCCTAGTATGTCTTGTCAGATCACAGCCAACTCAATTACAGCAGATGTAGTAAATATAGTCAGGTTTGAGAATCTTCAGTAAGAATGTCAGTTACTTTTTTTAGCAGTAACTCTTTTTATTTATTAACTATATGTTATATCATCTGTGAAAAGTTTTTTTTAATACATGAAAGAAAATGTGTTTACAGCATAGTTGCCCTTAAATACTTTGATTGTTATATACCCTCTCTGTCTCCTTTCTTCAGGGGTCTATGTATTAAGCTTTAGCAGTATTTTTTTTCTGGTTTCTGTAAGATCTTGCACCACCGCTTTGCCCTTCTCTGTTCTGTTATTTTTTTGTTTGTGTCATAGGAAAAGGTGAGATCTCCAGAATTATCGTAGTAAATATGAGATCTACAGAACTATCCTGGTAAAATTGTGACTCTAGAATTGTCCTGATAAAAATTAGGTCTCCAAAGCAACAAACAATAGCCCTATATTACCATGTTTCCACAAAGAGAGATAATACTTTCTTGTTTTCTACAACTGATGCTTCTTCCTATGTCAGCCAGTCTATTGCCTGCCTTTTTGCTGTTTTTTCATACTACTTGCTTACCTTCAGAATGCTATGGACATCCCTTGTCCCTTATAACTGGTCTATTGCCTGCCTTTTTGTTGTTTTTTCATACCACTTGCTTACCTTCAGAATGCTATGGACATCCCTCGTCTCTTATAACTGCATTGCTACAGCTGCTTCCCCTTCAGCTACAAATTTCTTTCACGTAGTTGTTTCCAAGGTGAATTATTTTGCATTCTTTTCATTGGCTTTAACTTCCCATGTTTTAGACGATCCCTTTCCTCTTGCCAAACCCCATTACATACCTTTTGTACATTGTTGAACTGTTTATAAATGATTGTGCCATCAACAGAAAAGCATATTTTCCATTCAGGCATTATACAAAGTTACATTCATAAACAATGAAAATAATGGGTCCCAGTGACTACTCCTGACCTATTAGACTAATGCCATTCTTTCATCTGAGCTTGCTCCATTTACTATAATGTGAGTACAAAGCAGGCTAGCAAGTACGGTAGATGCACGGATAAACCAACCTTGATTGAGAGCAAAAAGAATCCAGCACCCTGAGCATGAGTAACAAACAAAAAGTTTGCTACTCATGCTCAGGGTGCTGGATTCTTTTCACTCTCCATTTACTATAATCCCTGTATCCTATAATCCCTGTATCTCTACTCTGTAGGGTATTCAATGCCAGCTTCTCATCCTTAGTTAGGTTAAAAAATCTAGGTTTCAGCTTTTTAGTATTATTATGAAACAGTGCAACTAAATCATTGGTACATGCTTTCTCAAAACTGTCTAACAATGGGTGTAAACTAGGTATATACGTGGAAGGTTTTCTAAAACTGAAGAAATCATCTTCATTTACTATGCTGTCGCTATATTGCATGCTCAGTGCTACATTCCTGGTAAAACATCTAACATCTACAATTAAATCACTCACATCTATGCTCTGTGAAGGAATAAAAGATACGAATAACAATAATTGTATAGTAGAAGTTATTAAGAAACATTGGGGGATTTTACAGTTAGATGAAAGTATAAAAGGTTTGGTAGGGACAAACACCAATTTCAGCTATAGAAACACCAAATTATTAAAAAGATTGCTTTGTTATGAGAAGAGAGAAACTAATAGGCTAACTTCATCCAGAAAGGGAATGTATGCATGCCGTAGCTGTAACCAATGTGGGTTCATTATGAATACCACTGACTTTGAACATCCTGATACAGGTGTTAAGTATAAGTTCGACCATTACGCTGACTGTAAATCTAGGAACATAGTTTACCTGGCTCTCTGTAATAAATGCCAATGCTTTTATGTTGGCAAAACCAATAGGACATTGAGAGAACAGATTAAGAAACATCTATATGCTATCAATAGAGAGAATGAGTGTAATGCCCTAGCCAAACATGTCCTACAGAATGACACGACACATACCTTTAGGTTTATGGTTCTAGAATTTATATACACCACAGAAAGGTTAGGGAACATTGGTAATTATACTGAAAAGGAGGAAGCCAGATGGATGATTAGGCTATCTGCAGACAAAGGACATGGTTTGAACGACAGGTTCACACTGAAACCATTTCTTCTGGATAAACCTTTGAGACACTAATGCCATTCAGTATTTGATGGCACAGTTATCTTGGGGTTTTAAAATATAATTTTTGTAATGTTTTTGTCTTTGTATGTATGTTTATATGTATTATTTATTGTTGTCATTTTATTTGCTATCATAACTGTCATTTATTCTAGAATGACAGATGTGAAGGTTTTTATGAATGTTTTTAAATCACATTATTAGCTATATGCCTTTAAGGATGTAAACCTTATTTTATCAGGTGTCTGATATGAGATGTTTCATTGGTTTATTAAGTGAGCAGTGTGGTATTTAAGTGACTTTGAATGCTGTTGTTATTTTAGGTCTGATGAAGCGTCCAGAGAGACGTGAAAGCGCTTACTTTTTTCAATAAAGAGGTCATTATTTTCTCATTTTTGTGGATTAATTGTCACACAGATTGACTATCCCCCTGGCTTGCTTCGATTGTCGTGGAGTATTCACCTTTCTTCTCCTTGATTGTGAAAGCTTAACTCACAGATTTCCCATAAAGATGTCTAGCCTTACTCATATAATGAATAACAAAACTGAGAATAAGCTTCAAACCACACCTGTCTGCAACACTATTTAATGATTATGTTTTCTGGGCATGGAACACTTGTATATTAGACCAGCAGATAAAGGAGGTTCCATTGTTCCAATGGACACCTCTCATTATGTTGAAAATATGTTAGATATGTTATCGGATGAGCTTACTTATGAAATGTATTCTAAAATGAAAGTTGAGAAGTTAATATTAGGTATACGCTCTGCTTTGTCTGATTTGTTCTTAGAGTGTAACATTCGGAATGACTTGCTTGAGTTTTTTACTGTTGAACACCCTACTATTCCAACAATGTATGGCCTCCCAAAGATTCATAAGTCATTAAAAAACCACCTATGAGGCCTATTGTTTCAAGTAGGGGGTGGGCTACTTAGCCCCTATCAATATGTATTGAAAAACAACTTTGACCTATGTTAGACAAGGTTAACTCAGTTTTAAGGGATACCAAGTATTTTTGACATCATCGGATGAATGGTCTGGGTCTAAGAGAAGTGATGTTTTTTTTTTTACTCGTTACAATGGATGTGACCTCACTGTTTAAGGTAATGCCTAATGATGAGGGTATTGAGTTTTTTACATTGTTTCTAATTAAGTTTTCTGATTATAGAGCAACACACATCCACTTGATAGGCTCTTTATTAGAGATTATTCTGAATGATAAAGTTTTTACATTTAATGATGTATTTTATATACAGAAAGTAGGTGCAGCCATGGGTACACCATGTGCCAATAGTTATGCAAACTTGGTCCTTGCATACTGGAAGATGCTTTATGTTTTAGACAATGCCAATTTATTTTGAAAATATATTTCTTTCTATGGCAGGTTTGTGGATGATGTCTTTTTCATCTGGACAGGCCCCATATTTACAACAGACGACACTTTTTTTTAAGATTTACTTTTAAGTTTTCAGCTGAGACCATAGACCTTTTGGATGTGAAAATTACTGAAAAACAACATACCCTACAGACAGAGGTTTATAAGAAATTCTGCAGAAGGTATAGCATAATGCATAGACAGAGTATGCACCCAAGCACATTCCCAGGAATGTTGTGAAGGGGCAGTTTCAGCCAAGTGCTCCTCCAGGCATCTTCTGCAGTTAACCCCTACTGCTCCTCTAGGCGTCAAATATGGATTGTTCATATTTGCATTAATAATTCCAAAACCATGTTACTTACAAGGTACCAGGATATTTTGTCTTGAGCCATATGTGATGGCAAACACAACTCTATTGATATTTGACCTCTTTCAATGAGAGTTTTCTAGAACTCTAAGGTGATAACTTAGTTTTTAAAGCCTTAAGCCACGCCCACTAGGGGTTAAAGGTGCACACTCAAAAGAGCTGCTCCGGAGTGAATGTGTGCTAGGTTGAATACTAATGCTCACATAATGTTATCTGCTTTCCGTGAACTTTCTAGTGACCTGCTTAGCAGAGGCTACCCTGAGAATGAGATTAACAAAGCGAAAAATGATGTTATGTCACACAGAAAAAGGTTATGCTAGCCCTTTTTTCTCATCTTAGGATGATAATAACAAATGAACAGCACTGATCCCACAGGTTAATACATTAAGAATGTAACTTATTCTAATGATGTCAGCTCTGTATGCAATATTATTAAAAGGCACTGGCATGCCTTAACCTGTGACGACAGAAATAAATATATTCTAGAAGACTACCCCAGGTTTTGTTTAAAGAGCAACACCACCCTTAAAAAAATGTTATGCTATAAACCTTTTGCTAGGAAACAATCTATAATGAATAGAAAAGCCACACACCCCTGCAGAGACTGTAATATGTGTCAGTATGCATTAACAACTGAGGTTTATGAATATCCCAAGACTAACCATGTGTGTAAGCTTGATTTTTTTGTGAATTGCAAGAGCTGTGACTTGGTATATCTTGCAACATACATAGCATGTAATAGGTTTTACATTAGTGAATCAAACAGAATGCATAAAGATCACATTCGTGAGCATATTTATGATATCTCCAGGAAAGCCAAAAAGAATTATTTATGTAAACGTGTCTTAAGTGCTGGGACTATGTTTAAGTTTAAATTTATTGTATTACAGTTATTGAATAAGAGCATTAGGGGAGGTAATGTTAGTAATAAAACTGAATGTTTAGAAACTAAATGGATCCTAGAAATGCAAACTGACAAGGGAAAGGTTTGAATGAGTATGTTCCCTTAAGACCTGTGCTCGGGTCACATGATCTGAAAAGGTAACTTCAAAATACTTGTATTTTTAAATAGTCTAAAGCACTGTGTTAATTATTCTTATTTTATTTATTTATTAACATTTGTTAACCGGGTAGTGTCCAACTGGGCCAGTAGCCCGTTTTCAGCGGGGACCCAGAGAGAAAAGCTCCATAAACCAATGATAAAAGTTAATTATTGAAAATTGCAGTAAGTAATGTAAATAACACAGTACAAGCAGTAAATTTAGAAGCATTTGTAACAATTTGGGGATGAAGATAACAATGCCAAACATGAAAAACCAAGTTTAAGGACATACACGTTGTTGAATACAGAGATAATTGACCATTTCAGTAATTTAAAAGTCTACCTGTGCTTGTGCCCAAAGTTCAAAGAAAAAGACAAAAACTCCATTAAGGAGTTGGAAGGGAAAAAGAGCTGGGTAGTGGGATGAAGAGGTGAGGAGTTGGTAGGAAGGAGGGAGATTAACCAGGAGTAGTACAGAGGCAGATCCAGGTGGTTTTGAGATACTCTTTTAATTGTGTTTTAAAGGTAGAATAGTTGGGGCATACTTGTATGGGTTTGGGAAGGGCATTCCAGGCCTTGGCAATTTTGTTTGAAAAGAGGGAGTCACCATGGTAGTTGTTTGACTGAGTTATTTTTAGCTGTATTCTGTCTGAAGACCTGAAAGACCTGGTATTGACATGTTTGGACCAGGGAGGAAAGGGCAGGTCAGTGACTGGGGCTGTGAATGATTTTGTGAGTGAAGGTGAGTTGGTTTAGTGTTATCAGGTTGGGGAGTTCTAGCCAGTTTAGTTGTTGGAGAACAGTGCAATGATGAGTTTTATGGGGCTGTTTGAAGGAAATTTTGCTATTTTATTATAGCAAGAGTCTAGTTTGTTTAGGTATGTCTTGCACAAGTTTGTAAAAATGTGAGAGCAATAGAGAAGGGTAGTAAGAAGTTGAGATCTAGCTGTGGCTAGTCTGGCTTGGTGTATTAGTAAGGGTCTAGCCCTATAAAGAGTGCAGAGTTTGGCGTGGACTTTTTGATTGTTTGGGAAATATGAATATCAAATTTTAGCCTGTCATCTATAGTTACACCTAGGAGTTTGGTGTGATTTGTAGGCTCAATTTTAGTACCATTTGTGGATTGAATATAGAGTAAAGGAGAGTTGGACTTGGTAGGTTTGGTTGTGAAGTAGATTAGCTTAGTTTTATTTGGGTTTAGGATGAGTTGGTGGTTTGATAGATAAGACTCTATGTCCTGGAAAGCTTTTTGAGTCTTATGTTAAAGTTCACGGTGGGTGGGGGCAGAGTAGATAAGAGTTGTATCATCTGCATATTGTATAGTTGTTGCCAGTTGGGTAGCAGTGTTTAGATTATTGGTAAATATGATAAAAAGGAGGGGCCTGAGTATGGACCCTTGGGGTACATCAGTGGAGACTGAAAACAGAAGAGAGAGAGAGTTCTCCCATTTGGTGGCTTGTTTGCAGTTGGATAGCTGATGTTGGATACCTCCAACATAAAAAAACTCTTAAATAAACTTAAACCCACCAAATTAGCAGCAGACAGCCTCCTAAGTGAATACCTACAAATTGCAGCTGATGCTCTGGCCTACCCAGTATCCATCTTGATTAACCGATCTCTGTCAGAAAGTTACGTTCCCACACTGTGGAAAGTATCACATATAATTCCCCTCCACAAAGGCGGACCCTCCACAGAACTAACCAATTACCGCCCCATAGCTATTCTCTCTCCACTCTCCAAAATACTAGAGAGATGCATACACTCTCAGGTCTCAGACTACCTTCTTACTAACAATCTCCTTTCCAGTACTCAGCATTGTTTCCGACCAAACCATAGCACCACCACTGCCTTACTCTCCTTTACTAACACTATCCTTCAGCATAAAAACAATGGCTATCTCTCCTCTGTTACTTTCCTAGACCTATCTAAAGCATTTGACATGGTCCCACACAAACAACTTATCTCTGTCCTCAATAACCTATCCTTCTCACAATTGGTCACCAACTGGTTTCAGAGTTACCTGTCTGACCGCCAACAATCCGTTGTATGGCAGAATGACATATCTCCCCAACTACCTGTCTCCATAGGGGTTCCCCAAGGATCCATCCTTGGACCCCTACTCTTCTCTGTTTACACCAATAATCTAGCCTCTGCCACCAAACATGGCACACTCATACAATACGCAGATGACTTGACCATCATCTGCTCAGCCCAGTCCCTACCCAAACTGCAAAAAGTCACACAGGAAGACTTTTCCTCTGTTGAAACATGGTTATCCGATGCCCGATTAATACTCAACCCAAACAAAACTAAACTACTCATCTTCCAACCCACCAAACATACTCAAAGCAACTCTCACTTTAACATCACGGCAAAAGACGACACCGCTATATACCCAACTGAGCACACCAAATTGCTAGGAGTGGAAATAGACAATAAACTAAAATTTGACATTCACATATCCATGACTATAAAAAAAGTCCACAAAAACCTAGGAGCGTTATACAGAAATAAGCAATTTCTCACCAAAGCAGCAAAGATTTCAATAGCAAATTCCCACCTTATCTCCACCCTACTTTATGCCTCTCCAATATATACCAACCTAAGGCAATGTGATCTAAACAAGCTAGAGACCTGCTACAACAAAATCGCCAAATTCGCCACAGGGGCATCCTACCGTAGTCACCACCGTCTCTCACTTGCTGAACTGGGCTGGCTTGAACTCCCTCACCTCCTTCAGTGGTATCAACTCTCACTCACCCACAAACTAGTAAACCATCCACTAAATGTCCCATCCCTCCAGAATCTACTACAACCCTATCGCACCACCAGACCACTAAGATCCAGCAGCAAAAATCACTTGCAGATCACTAAAGCCAATAACTCTGCTGGTGAAGCACTATTCTCTTGCGCCATAGCCAAATTATGGAACTCACTCCCACCCACAATTAACTCCATACCATCATGCACCCACTTCAAAACTTTACTAAAAGCGCAACTAAAAACATGCTGGCTATGCCCTTGCAACTCCCACTCTAATATCATCCACCCCATCCAACCACTACCTTTCTTTCCACTCCACTAACTACCTTGATTATAGCAAGCTCAGATGCTCATAAGCCAGTACTTATTATACAGCACAAACTTCTTCTTCTTGTAACATTTGTTAACGTCTGGTATGCACTTCACAGATAAAGATTCTAGTTGTCTACTGATGTACTATGTTCTTCATCTGTAAATATGTTGTAAGTAATTGCTATGTAAATTGTTATTCACTATGTAATCCAATGTATATACTGTCTGTTTATTTTAAATGTGGAGCTTTTCTCCCCGGGCCTCCGCTGAAAATGGACCTACGTTCAGTCGGACACTCCCGGTCAACAAATTTAAATAAAATAAATAAATAAAATAGGTAACTGAGAAACCATGTAAGTGCTGATGGGCTGAGATTGTGAGTGGCAAGTTTGTTAAGTAGGAGTTGATGGGAGACAGTGTCAAATGCTTTTGCCATGTCAAGGAAAATAGCTGAGACTAATAGACCACTGCAGAACAGTGATAAAAATTCTTTACTGGTACATTCGGTACTATGGCTTATGCCTTCAAGGAATGTTTAACACACCATACTGCACATGATTTATACATCACTAATTGCATCATGAACCCATTAACTAATTAATTAACTAACCAGTTCCCAATCTTTGAATACAGAGGTATAAATATTTAAAATGACATTGCGCATATTTTTGAAATACTATTACTCATATTAATTAGAATACATCTTTTTTAAAGTGACAATAAACTACTTTTTAAGACAAAACTCAATAATGTTCCCCAACATATGAAAATTTATGAACCTTTTAAATGAACAGACAGTGGAAAAACATAATATATTTTTCTTACCCCACATTCAAATTAATATCCAGATTTAAACCTCTAGGATGTAACATACCAAAATTTATGATGCATTTTGTTTCTAACAGCAATAGCCTGTTCAAAAATTCCTCTCTCTGACAAGCTGTAGGCTAAGCTAACACACTGTAAGAGAAAGTAGAATCTGAGCCACCGTGATGTTTCCTGAAATGCTCTGCTACTGGGCTTTCTGATCTTTGTTTTTGGTGGCTTGGTATAGGGCTCTGGCTCTTTGTTTAATAAGAAGCTTAGTATCATTAGACAGCCATGGCAACTTTTTGGTTTTGGTGCGTATTTTTCTGGTGGGGGCCAAGCTGTTTAGTATGTCAAGAAATTTGTTATCGAAAAATTCTACAGCGAGGTCCAGATTTAGGCTTTTTAAAGGTGACCAGTTGCAGTGCTGTAGTAATAGATTGATCTGATGAAGCTTCAGGACTGGAGTGAAAGCGCTTATCTATACCTGGTGTTTTATTTTCTGTTTTTATTTGTTTTATTGCTTTTCATTAAAAGTACTACATTTTTTCTGTATCTACCATGTCTGACTGGCTGCTCTTGCATTGATGGTTAATTGTTTGCTTAACAGTTTACATTGTCTTTATTGGCTTTATGTTGCATTTTATGGATAACTGTAGTTTCTACCAAACCCTATTACATGTATTAGTATATGTACCACATTTTTAACAGCCCTAATAATTTTACCTCGATAAACATTTGCATATGCCCACCCAAAATGACATGCCAATATGACTTTCTCTGCTACTAGGTGTACATTAATCAGAGTTATGCAATAAAATATCTGCCATATCAAAATGTATTACTATTTGAGAGGCAATTGGGAGGTTGGGGCTGGCCACTGCCAATGTACTGGCTTCAGCCTGAGCAACATGTTTGTTACACTTAAGTATATTATTGGGAGTGGAATCCAGGAATAAGCAGTATACAGAAATGATGTATAATCAATGATACCTTACTAAAATATTTGAAACTGATAAACTGTACTGTCACTTACTAATTTTTGTGATGTTTGTGGTTCTAGACTAAGCATAGATAAAACAGACCCTTTGACAGTTGATGCAAAAGCTGGACAAACTGTGAAACTGCCATGCCGAGCCACTGGCTCACCCACTGTCACTACCGAATGGCGTAAAGACAACAAGGCAATATACTCATTCAGGTGAGTGGTGGAGTTAATGGCATTGTGAATGACCCTTAGAGCAGACTACTTATCTCAGTCAAGTACTATTGTTATGCAAAAGACATCTTTCTATTAGCACAAAAGTACAAGGGTGAAAAGAAGCAAAAGATTACCATATAACTTTTAATTTACTGTTATAGTTAGGAGGTGAGAACTGCTAGACTTGTTTAATGTGCTATCTGCTTTCCCCCATGCAATCTCTGCTAGTGTTTATTAATATGTTTTTTTTTTTTCAGATGTGTAGAATGGTTGAGTTGTGTGCGCTGTTAGGTACTCTTGAATGCCTCTTTTGAGTGTGTCCCCACCAGTTTGGACTATATTTGTCTCTCCTGTTGCTGCTTCCTGAAAAGTATACCATTAATTCCCTTCCTATACTGATCCCAATCAGCCCCTCTTCCCTCACAGAAAAATATCTTCCTCTACAAAATGTTATACTTTGCACCCTCCTTACCATGAGAAGATATCCTCTCCAACACAGGAACTGGAATTCTGAAAGGGGCACTAATTATGTGTATTTGTATCATTAACCATTTCTGTGATATTCATTAACTTACAGCATTGCATCAGATCAGTCTGGGGCATAGTGTGTGATACAGTAAGATATACGCATAGGTTCATAGGTTCATAGGTAGGTACTAGGCTATCAGCCCAAGGGCCTATGTAAGCCTAGCCAGCAAGGTTCCATAGCTTACGCCACCCAAGAAAGTTATTTTCCTGTGCCACTGTCCAGCAGAGACACAGAAGTGATCCCAGAGGAGTATTTCCTATTTCCCATCCACTCATCAAGATTTTTCTTGTAGAGTGCTAATGAAGAACTTTGCTTGACATAGATGGGTAGCTTGTTCCAGAGTATAGGAAGTCTCTGGGACAGGAATCTATCCCTCCAGCATGTCCTGTTTATTGTGGTGACAAGATTTATGTCCCTAGAGCATGTAGCTCGGAGGGATTGGGATTTCTTTAGGTGTAGCATGTCCAACAGCTCTGGGTTTGACATAGCTTTATATGTTAGGCAGACATCACCTCAGAGTAGGCGATATGCTACGGAGTAAAGCTGGAGTTTTTTGAGGTAGTCAGTGTAGGCCATTTGTTTGAGGACAGTAATCCTCTTTGTGAGGTACTTCTGTGGCCTTTCCAGCTGCTGCAGATGTCTTGTGAGGTACATTCCAAAAGGGGCGATGTACTCTATAATGGGTCTAATGAGTGTCGAGTAGAGGGGAACAATGACCTGTTTTTTCCTGGATGAAAACCCTTTTATGATGAGGTGTGCCACGTAGAAGGACTTCCTGACTACTGTGGTGATGTGACTATCAAGGGAGAGACTACTGTCCACCTGGGTCCCAAGGTCTCTTATCACACATTCGGTGTTAAGTAGATTGCTGCCTATGTGGTAGTTTATGGGTACAGAGTTTTTACCAAAGGGGATGACACTGCACTTTTTGGCATTGAGCTTGAGGCCATGGCTCTGACACCAGGCATCTGTCTCAGTGAGGCCCTTCTGTAGGATGTCCACATGATTTGGGGACTTGACTATGGCTCCTAGTTTGCAGTCATCTGCGAACTTCGTTAGCCAGAGGCCTTCTGTGTTAGCCTGTACTTCAGAGAACATTGCACACCAAATTCAACAGAAGTTTCTAGTACTTTATTCCAACTGTGTAGTTTCACCCTGTATACTTCCTGTCTAGCATATATTCACATGCCATTGGGCAAGAGCTGCTACATTATTCTAACTTTTGTGACAAGCTCTAATGCTTCAGGACTTATGGACATCCTGATCTGCTGAATTTAGATGGTTAGGTATACATCTCTCTGCTGTCTGCAAAAAGAAACAAAATATGCAGTGAAAGACCAGACTTAAAACTAGTGCCTCCAGTGTTTACCTATAGAAATTGACTAAGAATAATCAAACTTAATTAGCACGGGACTAAACAAACCAAAAATATTTAAAACACTGGACACTCACAACTCAAAACTGTGATGGTCCCAAGGTTGCAAAACAATGCACTAACTTCAAGGTCAAAGAAACCTGGAAAAAAGGGAGAAAGAAAATAACAAAACACACATCTTCTCCTTCTTCTCCAGCTCTAACATCAATTAAAGCAGCCCACCTGCAATCCCTCCCTGTGACATTATGAGCATCACCTAACTAGACACTGATGAACAGGAGGCTTCTCTAACTAGATTCTAGCTTATATAAAAACAGGAATTAATGATAAACAGCGATAGCTGTGATCTCCTTCACCTAAAACACAATGATTCAATCCACCACAAAGGAAAGTGTTTAAATATGCTTTTTAGTACACTGAGTCAGTTTTACACAGTTTACACTGATAACTTGTAATTATATTTGTATTTAATGTACTTGCAAAGGTGTAGCAAGATAAAAACTTCCTTTGCTCTTTCCAAAATATGGATGTCATATTTACTAATAACTAATCATTTATGTATACCTTCACGAGTGTTTAGTTTCCCTTTAAAGGTTAAGCACACAGTTCAATGTCTGTGTTTAGTTATCATATTTGCACTACGCATTGAAATAAACATTCTCAATTTTATTACCTTTAGTAAATGACGTGCACATTTGTTATTATGTGTTTTATTTATATACATATATTAAAATAATTTACTTTTTATTAACACAATATCATTAAAATAATTTTAGTAAGAAGGGCTTATTTTTAAATATCTAATTTAAGCCCAATATATATAACAGCCTCAGGCTGAATATACAACAAATTGTTGCAGAATTCAGTTTTGAAGTGTCTTCTACATGTTGGTAGATTAATCTTTTTTTATATTAGTTAGCAATGTACTCGTTGCAATCTGAAGTCATTTATTGTGCTTCCAAAAGCTCTTTTTTTAGCTGGACTAAATGCATCCAGAGGGCCGAAGCACTCATGTTTTGCTCACCATGTAACCATCTGTAAAATAATTATCAGTAAACAACAGGTTTCTTCGTAGTTTTTGCCTGCGTGACTCAGCCTTCAACAGGCGTCCAGTAATTCTTTTCAGTGCATTTAGAAGTCATTACTTGTCTTGCAGCAGGAAAGCATTTAATATATATATATATATATATATATATATATATATATATATATATATAAATATATATATGTGTGTGTGTGTGTGCGCGTGTGCGTGTGTATATGTATGTATATATATATATATATATATATATATATATATATATATATATGTGTGTGTGTGTGTGTGTGTGTGTGTATATGTATATGTATATGTATATATATATATATATATATATATATATATATATATATATATATATGTGTGTGTGTGTGTGTGTGTGTGTGTATATCTATCCATGAACCCATGAACATTTTTATTGACTGGCCCATTATATTTAACATAGTAACTGTTGCTTTAATCTCTTTAAATTTATGACAGTTGCTGCTACCTTTTCAATAGCAAAACTAGTGTATTTATTATCCCAGTGTTAACTAACTTGCATTTTGTGATTTGTAATAATGGACTGATTTACATTACAAAACTACATTTTGAATATCCAGTAATGAAAAAAAAAATCATTGAATATGGTTCATGAGACATACCTCAACAACAGTGAGTGTACATGTCATTCTTTTATCAGAAATAACTCAGAGGATATTACAATATCTTACCAAACCACAAGCTAACTAACCTTGTGCATTACTTTAAAATTATGCAGAAATATTTAAAATTATGAGAGTAACAACGGTCTCGGTTTGAGACTTGAACCTAGATCTTAGAGTATTTGTTAGTATTTACTAACATTCAAACAAAGATATAAGATAGACAACATATATTGCAGCTTACACAGCTTATATAAGTACTAAGGTAATTACTCTTGCAGGCCATTTTAAGCCTAGTCATTTCCCTAAAGGTGAGAATCAAAACCCGTATCTTGTGTCTGTGAGGTAAACAGGTTAATCATTATGTTAGATGACTATCAAGTAATCATTAGGCTAGTTGCCTTTGACAGTCATTTTAAGCCTAGCAAATCTATCTTCCAAAGATAAGAATCAAACTCTGTACCTTGAATCCCTGAGGTAAACACTTTAACCATTATACCAACCCATATGCTGTTTTCTCTTGCTGTAATAGGCAAGGAAATTATGCATTCTACTATGAACTATAACAATGAGTTCAGTTAATATGGCACAGACAGGAAATGTCTTTAGAGATGCATGTCAATTCATTAGGAACTCCTCAGTCATGCTCTGTCTCAAAAGGAATAGTTCCTTTTCCCCAAATTTCATAGAGCTTATAAATTAGTCTCACCATTTTGAGCCAATCACTCTGTGATTTGACCACACATACACACATCTTTCAGCTTTTCCCGGTTAGGGGTCGCCACGGCATAACTCCAGTCCGCTAATGATTGGCAGTAAATATTTTACGGGTGCCAAGGTGCCAGCTCGACACCCAACCTTCAACGAAGGCACACCCATTCTACGCATGTCTTTCGAACGCCACTCGACCACGGGGAGGACATGCAGACTCCACACAGAAGGCGCTCCAGCTGAGAATCGAACAGGAGAGCCTCTTGCTGTGAGGCAACAAATGCTACCGCTGCACCACCGCGGCTTAAAGCACCAAAATAAAAATGTTTTTATTTTTATAAACCTCTAAACAATGCAACATAGTCTGGCAATGTTGTTCAACTGGTTCAATAGGCAAACTGATTTTATGAAATTGATTACCAGCCATTAAAGATTTATGGTCAGGAATTCAATATTATTGATCATATTTTCTATTATGGTTTTACTGAAGTGATACTTGCAATATCATTTAATTAACAGTCTAGCAAACTAAGTCTGAAGATAAGTGAAGGCTGCCAGCCTAGCCAGATAGAATTTTGTAGATAATTCTGTCATTTGTAAATATTAATATAAGCCACAGGCTTGTTCTCTGAAATGGAAGAAATTGTTGTTAAATGTGGAACTGCAAAAATGTAACAACAGTGCACTCTGCTGTAGAAAGGCTGATAAGTCAAGCATTGTGTAATTGTTTGATGTCAAAACTCAGAGCCGAGATGTCTAAATGAAGGCATTCTTCCTATTGTTTTAAGGCCAGAGTTAATGGCTATAATTTACATGTATAATTTCTTTTATTGCTCTGGCTTCCTGACCAGCTGCAAGATGAAAAAGGCTATTAACCTCTGAGTTTCTGGGAAAACAGAAAATTGTTAAGAATGATGTAATGTGAAGTAGCACTATGTTATCAATTTAAAGAGAGAGAATCAGAGAGCATTTTGCATTTGTCTTCAGAACATCCAACATCACCAGCACTGCTTTGCTCTATATGTAAGTTTATTTTAGAACTGTATTTTCTCTTAGATATAGCTAGGAAATGGGAAGATTAGATTAGTTGTTTTTTCTGTATTGAGGTCAGAACTATTCTACTGTATTATTTTAAGCATTTCTCTGTGATCTCTGAACTCTTGACTAGCAATGTGTAGTACAAAGTATTTTCTTGTGTTTTTATTATTTATTATTAAATATTTTAAACCTTTCAACTGTGGCTGCTTTGTGTAGAGATCATTTAAGCTCTAGAGTACATTGTATATAGTGATACTGTCCAAGTCACTCCAATAAGCTTTGCTGTTCAGTCACACTTACCATTTGGATAATAATATTGCACAGTAATAACTGGACACCCTTTGTTAAGGGCCTTTTTAGTAGCTGATATTAGTCGGTGGTGGCAGCTGGTACTACCTTTTAGACTGGGCAGAAAGGGGACACAGCTAGAGAATCTGTGCCAGCCTTCCCCAAGAGTGTCTGTGGGTTTGTATATTACTCATATCTCAAAGCGTGTGTGTGTGTGTGTGTGTGTGTGTGTGTGTGTGTGTGTGTGTGTGTGTGTGTGTGTGTGTGTGTGTGTGTGTGTGTCAGCTACTTGGGCAGGGACACAAAACACTGGTTGAACAGAGAGGGTGCTGGAGGTTTTAGCTTGCCCACTAGGCTGAGATCTGGACCCTATAGCTGTGCCAGTGGGGACTCTAATTAGGGATTTGGCAAGAAAGGGAGAAACCTGACTGACTATGATCTCTGTGTGCTCTTAATGGAAATTGTACTTTACTGTGTGTGTATTTGTTATCCTCCCCTATGTGGACGCCCCTCACTGGTGTTAGTGGTGAGGACTGAGGTTCCTTGATTGCTGGGCCAGTGCACGGGCGTCACACTAAGAACCAAATATTTACCAACACTGGGGGAGTGGGAGATTCATAAAGGTTAACACAAGGTTTATTCATTGCTTTCTATTCATTTAGAGAGGTTTCTCAAAGTGTATACATAAAGTAAAGAATAATCCACGACCTTGAAGAAAGGAACCAGAACTCTGTTAAAGTCCACAAGGCTGTATTTTTATTTCTGAAGTGTTCCAAACGTCACAGATAAAATCACACTGAAGTATTCCAAAAATCACAGATAAAATCACACAAGCGCTTTCGCTCAGGCAGTCCTGAGCTTTATCAAGTGAAAACAAAATGCAGTATGCAGTAACCTCCATTAAATAGCCTAGCAATTATACAATTAATTAATTAGTAAGTCTAGTACTAAGGTGTGGTGCTTTGGAGTTGGATGTTAAAAAAGTTAGTCATTATACCAACTCAAAAAATGAAATGTTTGCAACAACATCTGCACTTAAATAAAAATGACTAATCATAAAAAACATTTTAAAATACCAGTTTCCTAGGTTTCAGAACATAAAAGTCTGAAGTCTGGTTGGGGTTGTAGATTGTTAAGGAATATGCTTAAAGATGTGTTTGGATTGTCAGTGAATTGTTAAAAACTTTTTTCTTTTTATTATTACTTTGCACTGATAAAGACATGCAATAAAATGTGCGTGAGATATTTTTGATGCCCATCCATATACCATTTCATATAGAATTTGATTTATTAGTCAGAATCATAATCAGTATACATAAAGTACACATTGTGGTAAACCTTATGAGTCTCTCCCTCCAAGACGTAAAAAATAATTGCCATTTATTGAGGACCATAATGAAATGGTGAGTCTCGAAAAACTAGTACTCAAAATATGGAAACCTAATTGTCTAAACATCATAAAAAGGTGCAGATAAACTATTATAGACACATGGTAAAAATATAATTCATAATGATACATTTTGCACTACCAAGATGTGTAAATACAAGCTTATCTATAGTAGCACAAAACATAGTGCATTGTTTAGGAACCTTATGAACTACTGACAATGCCTGAAGTAAATTAGTCTTTTCATAATTTCATTTTATATTATGGACATTTTGTTGATGACACGTTTTTTTATTTGGGCGGGCTGTACTGAACAGTTACAGCAGTTTTTTGCTTATTTACATATGACAACTGATTGTCTTAGGTTTACCTATAATTGTTCAAATGATTCTATACATTTTTTTGGATGTTTCTATCTCTATCTGTGGCAGTGGTTTTGATACGCAAATTTATAAAACAAAAATCATGCAAGGTTAATAACAATTTACATACAAAAAGTATGCACCCCAAGAGGGTTAAAGCAAATGCTATGAAGGGTCAATTCTTTAGGAACACCCAACTTCATACTAAAGACAGTGAAATGTATGAGGCTTTTAATGTCTTAACTGAAGAATTTAGACAGACAGGATACTGTGACTCTGATATTTTACAAATGCAAAATGATGTGGTTGTCTGTAGACAAGATAGAGCCAGACCATTCTTTGACACCAACTATATGGAATCTGATAAATATAGAGTTAACTCTGACAATGACCTTAGGATGTCTTTGACTTATTCCACTGATGTAGCTCCAGTGTGTGAAATAGTTAAGAAACACTGGGGTATTCTGATGTCTGACAATAAGTGCAGGAATGCACTTGATACTCAACCGCGTTTTGTGTTTAAGAATGCCCCCTCACTTAAGAAACTGCTCTGATATAAACCGTTGAATATAAAGAATGATTTAAGTAATAGAATAAGTAAGAAGAAAGGGTCTTTTCCCTGTAACGTTTGTAATGTTTGCAGATATATTAGTACCGATGATTTATTTGTGCATCTAATTACCCATGGTGTTCTTAAGTTTAACTTATTTTCAAATTGTAGCACACAGATTCTAGTATATCTGGTTATCTGTCAAACCTGTAGTTGTTACTATGTGGGAAAAACTAACAGATGCCTTAGAGACCGAATCAGGGAACATGTTTACAATATCAACAGGCAAGATATGAAGAATGCTCTAGCAAAGCATGTTGTTAAGGAAGGGGCAGGACACAGTTTTAAATTCATGGTTATTGAGAAGTTACTTGTCACAGACAGAGGGGAGACGTTAAAGTTCAGACAGAACGGTTAGAGACAAAATGGATTCTCGGACTTGCTGCACATAAGGAAAAAGGGTTAAATTACTTTGTGCCTTTAAAACTTGTGCTTAAATTAAGATCGTTAAAACATTGATTGGTTACTTAATGTGTATATATACTTAGTTGGTCTGATGAATTTTAGATCTGAAGAAGCACTTTTACTAGTACGAAAGTGCTCATCTTTTGATACGTATTTTTTATTTTATTTTATCTATTAAAGTGTTACTTCTTCAGCCAGCTTCTGTGGTTTTAGTGAGTGCTCACTGTTTGCTTGAAGTGCTCCTATCTTGCTTGTTTTAGACTTTTCACACAATATTTAGTACATACCTCTCAACCTCTAAATGACAGGATCGTAAGTACATCAAATGCGGGGATAATCAGAAGTATATAATTGGAATAAAACATGCATATTCAATTCCTCACGTTACTACTTCCAAGTTCATTTGCACAAAGACAAGACATTATTGACAGACATTTTTTACTTAAAATATAACATATATTTGTGTGTGTGTGTGTGTGTGTGTGTGTGTGTATATATATATGGGTCCCCTTCAAAACATCTAAAACCCACAACATCTAATTTCATAACATTGAGACCAGAACATCTAAAACCCAAAACATCTAAAACCCATAACATTGAATTTCATAACATCTAACAGTACACATCACATGAAAATAGCATCCTCTCCACATATAACAACATATAATGACACCAAACTACCAAACACACTTTTCACTACATTTCTGCAGGGGGACTTGATACAGTGGGGTTAGGAAATTAAATTTTTCCCACTGTAGTGCGATCTTGGAGTTGGTATATTTAATTTACAGGGGGGGGCTTGCCCCCCTGCAGAAACATAGTAAAAAGTGTGTTTGGTAGTTTGGTGTTGTTATATATGGAGAGGATATTATTTTCTTGTGATTTGTAGTGTTAGATGTTATGAAATTCAATGTCATGGGTATTAAATGTTTTGGGTTTTAGATGTTCTGGTCTCAATGTTATGAAATTAGATGTTATGGGTTTTAGATGTTTCAAAGTAGACCCGTATATACATCTATATACATATATATGTACACACACACACACACACACACACACACACACACACACACACACACACACACACACACACACACACACACACACATACACACACACACACACACAGTGTATTTCAGATTCTGGAACTGACAAGTAAAAATGTGAGGGGAGGAGTTGAGAGAGGGCAGCAACCCCCTCACAGGGTGTTAACCGCAGCAGTACATTATCTACACAGTACCCATTCATCATTCTATAAATTATCAAATAACAAAATTGTCCGTGTGGAGTTAATGCCCTAGTGCAAACAGCAGAGATCAAATAAATAAATACACAGCAATAGAGCAAAACAATGAAGGGGTCCAAAACGCTGATACAAAGTCCCATAAGCCAAATGTCTATAAATCCATAAGACACATAATCCAACACTGTTCAGTGATAAAACGGAAGTTTAATTGCAGCATAAAAAGGTTAGCGCTTTCGCTTAATAGCTTCTTCAGACCTTAATACAAGTTAACCAAAAAACTACTGCTCTTAAATATACAAAAAGGCGCCAAACTGGCAGATCCTACTTAAAGCTGTATACATTGTTAAAACACATACCAATGCTTCAAGGCTTACTTAATAAAACATCATTATAGAACAATCCATTAAAAACATATAAATAAACCACAGTTGTTGATTCTAAATGAACATGCATCAAATATATAAAAAATGCATCAAATATATAAAAAACTCATAATGTCCAGTACAAAGTAATGGACACAAATTCAAAATTCATTTGCCACATTTAATTCTCCTCAGTTTTAAAAGTGGACGTAAGGGGACTTTACCATTGAGTCCTGGTGGCATATCGGCTCTAAACCTGATGATCCAATGGGTCTCTCTAGCCTCCGTGTAGAGGCTGAAGAAGCTATTAAGCGAAAGCGCTTACCTTTTTATGCTGCAATTAAACTTCCGTTTTATCACTGAACAGTGTTGGATTATGTGTCTTATGGATTTATAGACATTTGGCTTATGGGACTTTGTATCAGCGTTTTGGACCCCTTCATTGTTTTGCTCTATTGCTGTGTATTTATTTATTCTATAAATTATACTGCCATCAACTTATTTATACACAGCCTACACTCACATCTAAGCACATCACAGTTGCCAAAAAGAAGCACTAATCACCCCTAAAACACACAGTTAATAGTACCCAGGAACACAACCAATTTCAGTAAGCAAAAAGCAAACAAGCCTACATAAAGTGATGGCACCTGATACAAAAAAGAAAAAAAAAATCAAACCTAAATAAGAACATAAATCTTATCGTGTAGTGGCATTTTGTCAATAGCTTGTCTGTCGGTTAAGAATATTCACTCCAGCTCATTACCAATATGTCTGTCTTTTACAAAAATGAGCATTACTCACACAATCTACATAAGTTAATGACTGAAGCATGGATGGCTACAAACAAAACCTTTTGAGAAAAATTAAGTTTACTTTCATGAAAATAGACAGTAGATGATCACAACCATGTTACCTGAAAGTAAAGTAAGCAAAACTTAAAAGACTAATAGTTAACAGTGATATGACATACTTATCAGCTTGGCAAATTTTCTTCCTGACTCGGTTCTAAACAGAACTGCAAAGTTTGTAAAGGAGTTCATCTTCAGTCAGGAAATCAGTGAAGAAGACACACTCTGGGCCTAGGAGAGACTGTTTGCACACAAACATCTACTGCGGTCCAAAATTATATCTCACTCCTCAGTTCCTCTATCATTAAACTGACATTTCAGAACCCAAGCTGCACAGACTATTTTTTTTTGTTTTGTTTTGTTTTTTGTGTACCTATGTCATCAGTGCCCACCCAAATCAAATCCAAACCATTTTGTAAGGGTCCACTCCAAGTCTTCAGCAAAAAACAAGTTTAAATGTCCACCAGAGGTTCCATTTAAAATGTGCATGCAGCTGACATAGTGGAACACATCTCAGCACAAACATAATAAAACTAACATTGTCAGCATGTGGGAGTGGTGCTGTTTTGGCGGTTGCAGCAGCTTATTGACTGAAGAAGCTGTATAGTACACAGACATTCATGCATGTTGCTGACATCAGCCAATTCAGAGGAGGAACACCAAGCTTCCTTCCTAAGGTTCAGCACTTTCAGTGCATGTATTGTGAAAGTGGGACTGCAGGAGTTTCTTCAAAATAACAAAGGACTCCTAGGCAGATGACTTGAGACTGAAGATTTGGTGTCACTATTTCAAACAATTGCAAACAAGCTAAAAAGCGTAAGTCCAGCATGCACTCAATTTTAAAGGTGGAGACACCTTCCCAAAATTAACATACCACCAAGGAGAAGGTACAGCTGCATTTGAGCTCCAGCTTAATAATAAGTTTGAAATTGCATTGAGGAAAGTGCTGCTTCAAAGTTTCCAGCAATCTCCCACAATACCCAAGGAGCAAAGCAATATTTATTTTCACTTTCCAGGTGGCAAACAGTTTTCACACAATATTTGGTGACATTACATCATGCAATTGCAAACAAGTTAGAAAACAGCACTCTGGTATGGGACTTCATTTTAAATTAAATAAAACAGGCGAGAAGTTAACACAGTACCAAAGAGAAGTCACAACTGTAATTAAGTAATAGATTAACATTACGTTTTATGTTACAGTGAAGGAGACACTGCTTCCAGGTTTCTGGTAGCTTTTCACACTGCCTATGGAGCAAAACAGCAGTTTTCTTTCACTTTTCAGATGGGACAGAAGAGTTTTCTTAAAATACTTGGTGACAATATATCAATCAATTACAAACAAGACAAACAATAGTATTTTTCTTTGTATTTTAACTGTGAAAACACCATCCTAAAATCAACATACCACCAAAGAGAAGCCCCAGCTGCAGTTGAGTAAAAAACATTGAATTCGATGTTATGCTGAAGAAAATGCAGTTTCCAATTTTTTGATACTCTATCACATTATCCAATGAGCAAAATACTGATTTTCATTCACCTTTTGAGCAGCAGACAACAGTTTTCTCATAAGACTTGCCATATCTTGCAACCTCTTAGCCCAAGAAATCTGGACAAAGACAGCCATAATGGGGATACAAATGCCCAAAAACAGAGACAGATTTGAAGTATTGCTCTTACAACCTTAGAAAGTTGCTAGAATAACAAGGTATGTATTAAAATGGATTTTCTAAAGAATATGAAGCCTGAAACTGAAATGTACAATATTATTTATTAATTTAATTCCTCAGATCTTCCCAGTAATTTGTCAGAAAACCAAACGTTTTATGAGGAAAAGACTGAAATTTTGAGGCAAAAGTCTAGACATTCTATGAAAATCTGGGCAGTTGAGAAGTATGCTACTTGCTGTCAATGTTTCAAGTAACTGCAAGCAAATCTTGCATGTAAAGGTAAAAGTACCACCCAGAAATTGACAAACCACTAGTATAGTTGCTACCTACCTATTTTTTCCAGACTGTCTGAAAATTCAGTGTTCATCCAGTAGTCCAGAAATTATTTTATAAATTTCAGTATTCTGTGACAACCAGAATACTAAGGTTTTCAGAGTATCCACCTCAAGACATCTATAATTGTGCTAGCATCATTCAGTGGAATGTAATTGTGCAAAAAAAAATTTAGCCTTCTGGAGTGATGACAAACCCATTTATGTCATAAAACGTGTGTTTTAAAGGGTGGCACGAGTGTACAAATGGGTGGAAAAAGACGAGGTAATGAATGAAGTAGGCAGGAATGTGGAAAGAGCAAGGCCTGTGGCATTGTCTGCTTTTTGCCTCTTCTGAAGACTTCTGAAGATGGCAGACTAACCACCAGAGGTGTCCCCACTGTAGCTGATGGACATATTGACTGATTGATTGATTGATTGATTGATTGATTGATTGATTGATTGATTGATTTTATCCCTTGTTGACCAAGTAGTATTAATACTATTAATGGAAATTTGGCCAGTGCATCAGGGAACATCCTCTGTGCTTTTCAATTGGTGCCTTGGAATCTTTTACATCCACCTGAACTACCACCAACTCAAGCAAATGGGACCTCGATTTAATGTCTCACCCGAAGGACAGCACATTAAGGAGTGCAGCACCCCCTCATGCTGCATTGCAGTATGAGCAATTTGAAAGCTAATCCAATCATCTGTGGTGGGAATAGAACCCATAGTAGTCCAGTCTTCTAGAACCAAAAGCAAATGTGCTACTTGTTGTGCCACTGGCACAGATCAATAATCAGTTTAATGTTCCACTGAAGACCATTTGCTTCAAATTCCCTGCTAGCTTTACACACTATGCAAAAGAACAGTTTACTTTCACTTTTCAGGTGTCACACAGCAGTTTTCACATACTTTAGGTGGTAGTATATCAAGCAATTGCAAGCAAGTTAGAACACCTGCATACATCTCCAGTGGTATGGCCACAATTGCTATGACAAGCAATATGTAGTAGATATAAGCCTTGCACATTACACAACTTCTTACCAGACAGTATGAGAGCACCCATCATTGTCAGCAGTAGGAAGTGAATCAAAGTCTAGAACACTGTGCACTTATGTATCACATACTGCAGTGTGATTACATCTGCTGGTGCCACATCTACATGTACAGTATATAATATACTGCCAGTTATGTTCTGTCTATGGACCCTGCATCACTGCGGTTCCTGGGTAACCTCTATTTCTGTAAGAGAGCATGACAGTAGTAAGCATGACTGTATATTATACATAGGTATTTGAGCAGGCATGGACAGATGCATATGGAATGTAGGCAGAGGATGGCACATCTTCACCTCCTGCAGATTTTACAGTTACAGTTACTGTAGTTGCTGTTGGGGTTATCTTGGACCACATAGGATGATGATGCTGATGCCCACTGCCTCTTACAGAGGATGCCTATATCAGCAGTGTACAGCCTACTTCTGTTCTCCAAATACTAGTTGTTGACTCTTCATCAAGGGGTAAGAAGCAGTCATGGTCCTCTGGACACAGTCCATGAAAGGCCTTAACTTTCTTTTGCCCCATATAGGGGCATGCACCCATCTCCCTATAGTATGGACATGCCTGCCTCCAGCCTGTCAATATGTCATTGTGAGTATCTCTTTGCTTTTAATGTAAAAATTGTGGATGGAGCATGTGCATATGGCACTCATCATCCGTCCATCTGCCTTTGGCTACAGTGGCTGTCTGTCATGTATAATGTACTTCACAGGTCCATTTATACCTGGCCATAGAACCTTATGCTGTGAGCACTGCCCACTGGCCTTGTACTTTAGAAACACACACATTGACTGTAGCAATACAGTACTAGCAATTCACACTGTGTAAATATGCTGTTGTTTTGGACTACTGAAGCTTATTCACCATGTTCCCACAGACCTAGGCTTGTGTATGCAATGCCTGTGCACTACCAGTCTCTATAATGAGCACATTCATGAACTAATGCCTGCATTGACATTCATACATGCTGTAGGCATGGTATAGATTTTGCAATGGGCAGTGCATCTGCATCCCAGATGCAGTCGACTGAAATGCAGTGTCACACAACCACGCTCTGCACACTACATTATGTGTGCATGAATCCAGGAAACTATTTACTTCAAAATGTGGACCAGCTGTGCTGCAGAGATACTGTAGGGGGATCAGTATACAGCTCCATCCCAGATCTCATCGTAATTTCTATATGCAACAATATAGCATTTCTCTTTCAACACAGAAATATGAGGTCTGTAACTGTATTTTTTGATGGCAGTTCAGTGGCTCAGTGGTTAAGATCTCTGTGTTGTGTCACTCTTCCAGTGTCTATGGTTCAATCTTGATCTCTATGTGGTTATGTGTCAGTTTTGAGATGGACAAATTCAGTTACAGCTAACATAATTAAATTAAACATTAAAAATAAAATAGTGAATTATGCCCACACTGTACAGCTATGTAGCTGATATTTGTTTGCAGCATATGTGTATTTTCAGTGCCATGACTGGTAAAAAGAGGAAGGTAAATGTCATAAAGGAGGAGGATTAGGTTCGTCTCAAAGCATTCTGCATTGATGGAGGTGGTGTCCAGTGTAAAAGCTACTGGAAACCATGACAATATAGAATTGGGTCTGTGTTATAAAGCATAAGACCATGAGGAAGGTCAGGGATTAGGATTAGGAGGAAGGAGATGTCATCAAAGCCACCCTTGCTAACCCTGAAGAACAGTTTTTCCTCAGTCTGATCTCTGAGCTGTCCATTGGTGGTCTTCAGGATACTATTGTTGTTGATGCACCACACCACACATGTATATACATGCACACACACTCTGATGTCTGAAGTATAACACAGACTACATATGCCAGGCATCTGGGGGGGGGGGGGTTGGCCACTTTGCAGAGTACAGAATAGTGCAGTCCCATGTCTTGTGATGGTACATGTGTGCTTGTTGCATCCTCCTGTTTGACACTTAACACTACATCATTCCCAGAAATGGTCTATTACTTCCAGAAGCCACAGTAGAAGGGCTGTTCAGCTCTATACATATGTCCAGCATGGACTCATAAGTAAGTCAACTGCATGTTGTATTATTTGTAGTTATATTTTCCTTACAGATACTGGAGGTCTGCCAGCTACAGCTGTGGCATGAGACTTTGCATCCACATAATAGGGAGGTCACTAAAATGTCTTGAACACGGAGGCTGACAGCCATACAACTGATGTTTGTTTCTACCGTGACTGATGACAGCACCAGTCATACTGCCTTGCTACATCTACTGCAGGTCTGTGAGTCAGTCTTCCTACACCACAGCTGAGCAATGAAAACAGGTATAATGATGCTGATGGGTCTCTAATAGGTGGTCCCAGCTGCAAGATAGTGGGCTTCCCTGACTAGTTAACCTCCACAGCTGTGAAGCACTAAGTGCTGGTGATGTGACCATTGTGCTAGCAAATGCAGACAGGGTATCATGGATATGCACTGAATGCACATGGCAGATATTTGTGTTTTCAGAATCCTCAGCTGCAGCAGGTTTAACAATGGAGCCATAATGTTGGCACATTTACAGGGGTATGTGCCATCTGTTCTTGTGTCACCACAAGAACAGCAGTACTATGCCCAAAGGTTGTTGACTCTGGGATTGTGGCTGCTGTCAATTCTGTTGTGCAATATGCAAATGTTTTAAGGCACAGCATTATGTCATTGACTCAGACAATACAAGCACTGCATGCTGCAGAGTCTAACCTTGGCAGGCATCTGAAGGATGGCAGTAACTGGTCATATAGGAAAGAATGGCATCTTTGGTATCATACACGGCCCTCACCTGGCACCTGAAACACAAAATACTTCTCTGCTGGGAGGTATATGGGTTTACCAATGCTGTTGGTGGGGAGGTTTAACAGCATTCCACAGCAGCTGACTTTACTGCACCATTACAGGGATTGGGGATATTGGCACTCCCTTTGGCAACCTACACACCATCAGCTTGGTCATGTAGGTGGTTTTCTATTGTGGCCATTCTACATCCACACCGCAACTATCCATGGCTTTTTGTAGTGGGGGTGGACACTACAGGATTGTAAAATCTTTTACAGCACACTGTAGGACTCCCCATGGGTATAATCAAGGCAGACATGCTTGTAATAGTGGCCTTTCAGGTCACTAGTATCCAGACAGTTGACTCTGGCAGGAATACTTGCCAGTGACTGTATCTATAATGTTGGGTCGGGGATTGTTCATCTTCTTTGTACTGCTTCATGATCTTGTAATTGTGATATGATGATGACATGGGTTTTCTGATCCTTGCATATCTCAAATTTACATGTATGCTGTTTGCCTCCTGTGTACTGTTTACACAGTCCATTAAATGAAACAGTTTGTTTTGTACCTGAGACACACAGGTGTTGAATGAGTGCTGTGTGTTATCTGTTAAGCATGTATCTGGGTGGTGCTGCTTGTGCTTTGTATTCTCAGTTGCCACTGGTATGGGTCTCCTGTGGGAGTGAGCTGATGTCACAGCCAGGATACTCAGGGACACCCTGTCATGAATATTCAGCAGATCTTGTCAAAAGTATATGACAGTGTTCCACCACAGTCAGTGAGATACCTTAAGTGAAATGTACATTCATATATGCAGATGCAGCCTCAGTACAATTTTCTGACAGAATATGAAATGCTTTGTTTGCTTTATTGATGACATTTTCTTGTTCTGGACTGGTAGTGTTGTTGAAATGGAATTTTTTGTATTACTTATGCTAATTGTATTACTCAATTTTTGAAGTGGAGACACCATATCTTGTAAAGCAATATTAATATTGTGATTTAACAGCTTATAAGGATGTGAATAGTAGACAATTAAGCCCTATTATTTATTGGAAGCGTACTGCTAGTAATAGACGCATAGCTGGTACAACCAATGCCCTTGGTCGGTACTATGAACCACCGCCCTACACCCCTCAGCTATTCAAGTGAAGAGCAAATAAATAAATAAATAAAAGCAAGCACATCACTGTAATAAACCAATCACAAAGATCAGTTTATTGCAGTTAGTTCTATGACCCCCACCCCCCTTCATTTAATGTGCAAAAAAAAGTGTTTCACTGTAATAAGCTGATCCCAAAGATCTGCTTATTACAGTTAGTGCTATTCCTCCACCCCATCTTTCTTCTTTTAAAGTGCAAAAAAAATGTACTTTCCTTCTACTAGCACATCAACCAGGTGGCCAGCTGCATGACACCGACCCCCCTCCTCCCGCCCCAGCCATTCAGTCTCTATTTTTCTGCCCTGTCCCTAACCCTCCTTCAATTTATTTTAACAAAATAAAGTCTTTTTAAACTGCAGCAAACAGTTGCTACAGTTTATACCCTGCCTGCATTGAGTGCTATGGCACTTACGTTTTAATTTTAAAAAACAATCTTCTTTCTAACTGTAGCAAACTGCTTGCTACAAATGTAGTAAACAGTTTCTAGAGAGATCGGGATTGGCTGACGGCTGATTGCTCCCCCAACACGTCCCTAGCTACACTACTGGCTGGTAATTCATAAGATCATAGGAAGTTACTAGGCTATTTGCCCTGTGGCCCTTACAAACCTAGCCAAGAATATAGATCATGTTCCAACAAATCAGCACCCTATGCAACTGTCCAGCAGGGACACAAGTGGAATCCCAGGGGCGTATTTTCTGTTCCCCATCCAGTTATCCAGGTTGCGCTTAAAAAGTGTTAATGAGGTACTCTGCTTTACGTGGAGAGGGAGACTATTCCACAAAGGGGGAGCTTCTGGGGCACAAATCTGTCCCACCAACAAGTCCTATTGCTGTCACAGACCAGGTTTAGGTTGCCCGTGTGGGTTACTTGAGTGCAGCTTGACTTGTGGATATGCGGCAGCCCCATTAAGGCAGGGTCTAAGATTGCTTTGTATGCCAGACAGATGTTACCTCTGAGGAGTCTGTAGGAGACTGAGTAGAGGGACAGGGTCTTTAGCCTATATCAGTGTAGGGTAGATGTTTGAGGCCCTGGATTTTCATGGTGAGGAACTCTGTGGTCTCTCCAGCTGCTGCATGTGCTTTATGAGGTACACACAGAAAGGGGAATTGTACTAAATAATGGGTCTTCTAAAGGAAGAATACAGGGGTGTTATGATCACCTTGTCCCTGGATGAGATACCCTTACTAATGAGTTGTACCATGTAGAAAGCGGTCTGTACAATGGAGGCAATATGTAATAAGTAAGTTTGCTATCAACCTGGGTGCCCAAATCCCTAATGACTGATTGCATGCTTAGGACCTTATTATCAATGTGATAATTTGTGGGGATGTCACTCTCTTCAAAGGGGATGATGATGCACTTTTTGGCATGCAGTTTGAGACCATGTTTCTGGCACCAGTCATTTGTATGGGTGAGGCCTTCTTGGAGGATGTCCACATCACTAGGGGAATTGATGACAGCACCCATCTTGCAGTCATCTCCAAAGTTATAGCCCACTGGTTTTGGCCTGCACCTCAGAAAAGTATATCCCAAACAGCAGAGGCCCCAAGACCTGTCCCTGGGGTACACGACTCATTACGGGTCTACTGCTTGAGGTGGCTTCCCCTGTTTTCACTAGGTGGGTTCTATCAGTGAGTCAATTTGCTACCCATCTGGTAACATATGGATTGATACATAGTTGAGAGAGTTTATCTATAATACCTGAGTGGGGAATAGTACTGAAGGGTTTGACCAGGTCAAGGTAGGCAGTGTGCACCATGTTCCCCTTGTCCATGGCCATCCCAATCTCTCTTTAATGCAAGCCAGTATTGCATTTGTGGTCAAATCTTTCACTGTCTCAAAGAAGTTGACCAAATTTAACAGGCATGACCTCCCCTTGACAAAACCAAACTGTGTGAGAGGTTGCCAATGTCCTTTTTAATGAGGTCCATGATAATCCACTGCATGACCTTGCAGATCAGGCTAATTAGGCTGATGGGTCTATAATTTCCTGGATCAGTGGACGTTCCACCTTTGTGCAAAGGGATGACAGTGGCTGTCCTCCACTCAGATGGGATGAAGCCGGTCCTTGGGCTTTGTTTAAATAGGGTGCCTAATGGTGCTGCAAGCTCCTGCCTGAGCTCATGTAGGATGCAGCCTGAGATGTTATCAGGTCCCACGGAGGCTGTATTTTTTGCCTTTGAGAGGGCAGTGATATGACTTGCTCCCTGGAGATAAGGGGAATGGGCAGGTACTGGGGATTTCCTGTTTTACTGATAGGGGGTACAGAGGGGTGACATTTTCTTACTAGGCTATTAATTTCCACAGTAGTTTCTTATATTTTATGTATGAATAACCTAGAGGTGGGCAGAAGGATATGCTGGGAAATGTGCTAAACCAGGAGTGAATTTTCTCTTTCCCTTCCAGTCTTACATTATACTACACAAGCATGCATCCTGTATTTATGCAAAATAATGTTAAAAGCATAACTGTTCATATATCTAGGTTGAAATCATTAGGTGACAAGTGTGAAAAAGAAATGAGAGAGCTTTAAAACAATTTCTTGACTGAAGTAGACTGAACATGTAATGAGTAGCCATGATACTGTATAAGCTTCATAATATAATACTGTGAATGAGAACAACTAAACATTTATTACACAAATGAATGATAATAAATTGCAAGCCATGGTGGCTACATATAGTCTGGATTCAAAATGTATTACTGAATCAGTAAAAAAAGAACTGGCATTCACTTATGGCTTCAAATAACACAGAGAAAGTGGTTGGTTCTGCACCTGTTATTCTGCATAAAAGAAACTTCAGCCTAAGAAGTATATTTCATAAGGCAGTGGTTTTGATGAGGACCATTAACAATCCTAGTGCAAGGAGTCATTGTACATATGCTTGCAACATGTGTGGGTAGGTTTATAGTAAATAATCCATGGTACTGCAGGTGTCTAATGACAGTACATAAGGTACAGATGCAGATTTCATCTACAGTACCACATAAATTGTATTGTGTTCCAGAGTGCCTCACTTGTTATGCTTTTTATATGGGTAGAATATCGTGAAAACTATTAGCAAGGTGGAACGAATATGTTTATGCACTTCAAAATAAAAATATTAACAATGATTTAGCAAAACATGCACTGAATTGTACACTATTCAAAACGTATTCTGTTTGAGCAAGCATTGGCCAATACTGGGGAAGTTATATTGAGAATGAGTTTGATTGTAATGAATATTACTGGCAGACACTTTTTAATACTGATAAAGTACCAGGTTTTAATGTTATTAATTTTAAATATAATGTAAAACAGAAACAACAAAAACATTAACTTATTACTTTAATGTATCATTTTTTACGTGATATTATGTAGTTGGTATTTACTGGATCAGGCTGATTGTTGTATTTAGTCTGAAGTTCCAATCATTTTTAGTAAAATGCTCATATATTTGTTGTGGAACTGGTGGATGAGTCTTCTTTTTAGCATTTGTATTTTATGACTTTTCATATTTGAGGATAGCTTCTCATTTTTTTTCTTGTATTTATTAACCTCTCTTAGCTTATCATAACATTTAGAAATGTGTTTATAGTATTTGTTCAGCTTTTCGGCAGCTTGTTAATTACTTCATTTTCCCCTAGATAACATGTAATAGTTTCATTATGAAAGATATTGCAGAGTTCTTAGAAAATTATCTTTCTACTTTTTTGAAGTCTGGATTGTTGGGATGGTAAATCAGTGTAAGAAACTACTTTATGTGGAAGATTTTCAATCCACATATATCTAGTTAATCACTGTATATTATTCAGATCAGATAATGGTAGTAGAAGTAGTGAACTTAAACTTAAGTCAAAAAAATAATACCAAATATATAATTAAAATATTGTATAGAATTACTAAGTATTCAAAAGTAATCCAAGCAGGGTAGGCAGTCTGTTTCCAGTCTAAAATCCTTTATTAAGTACACAGACAAGCCAAACAATATATGAGCATTTTACTAAAAATGATTGGAACTTCAGACTAAATACAACAATCAGCCTGATCCCATGTAGCTAAAGTAGTTAGGAAGACCTTCTACATTGCCCACCTTATCATGAAGGGATTCTCATCTAGATCAAGGGAGGTCATAGTCTCCCTATACTCATCACTCATCAGACCAATGATTGAGTACAATGCCCCATTCGGAATGTATCTGACCCGACACTTGCAGCAGCTGGAGAGGCCACAAAAGTTCCTCACCAAAAGGATAAAGGGTCTCAAACATCTGTCCTATGCTGCCCGACTGAAAGAACTCCAGCTCTATTCAGTCGCTTACCGCTTGCTCAGAGGTGACCTTTGCCTAACATACAAGGCCATGTCAAACCCAGATTTGATGAATATGCTTCACCTCAAAAAATCTAGATCTGTCAGAGCCACAAGGGTGGGAGACTTAAACCTCGACACGGCTATTAATAGGGCGTGCTGGAGGGATAGATTCATCACCCAAAGACCTCCTATGCTGTGGAATAAAATCCCGGTATATGTGAGGCAGAGCACCTCGCTGGCCTTGTTCAAGAGAAATCTTGACCAATGGATGGGAGATCGCAGATATACCCCAGGGATTACCTCAGTGTCACTGCTCAACAGAGGCACAGCAAAATAATGGGTATAGTTCCCCATACTAAAGGGGTGGCGTAAGCCACAAAACTATGGGCTAGGCTTGTAAATGCCCTCGGGCAGATAGCCTAGTATGAACCTATGAACCTATGAACCTATGATTGTTGGGATGGTCTAACCTGAGAAACCTTCATTCTCCCACAGGTTTCCCTGCAAAGTGGCATCCAGTAGTCTTACTGGTTGTCACCCCTTTTTTGAGCTATTGCTCTTACACTCCTAATACTGTTACAAGGCTTTTCCATACCTAGTTTCAGGTCTTTCCCTCTAATTACCTAGCTCTTTAAGCACCATTTCCCAGAGGTTGTAAACTACTAATATGTATGAGATTCTCTTGTCCTCTGACGTGACTTCTACCCTCAGCATATTCAGTTTAGTCCTTATACATTTTCTAGCGATGTATATGCACTGACTGAAACCAGAGCTATGACAGGTGGCAAAATAAGCTATTGATATATAAGAAATATACTCACCACTTATATTTCAGTGAGATGCCATCTGTGCAACAATACAGGACATGCTAATCACAGTGGCAAACATATTATGGATTCTTCTTGCTTTCATGTTATTTTGTTTTAAAAACTAGACAAGCAGATGCTAGATCAAAGTAAAAATGTTTATTAAAGCCACACATGAGGGAGATCTCTGCAAAGCAGAAATAATTATGTTAGAAATCTCAAAAATCTTATGTTTTGTTCGTACATTTATACTACGGAATAATGTACATGTAAAGTCAGTGAGTTGAAAATACAGCATGCTTCCTTGTTTAATTTGTATAACTGTTTCAGTATAATCTGTCTATACTCATATTCTGATCTTAGCACACTAGTTCACATTAATTAACCTTATGATTTTGTACAATGTCTTTTCTGCACTCTAATTGTGATTATTTGTGACTTTTAAATACATAGAGTTAACTCCTTTATTCCATTATGTCAGTGAATTCACTATGCACCCACTGATGCAAAGGAATCCTGCCATCTTCCATGCCACTAACCTGGGCAGGAGAAGTAAGTCTAGTTCCACGTGACTGGCCATGGGGAGGAATAAGTGGCATCAGTCAGCTCACCTTCCACTGGAGGAATGGTGAGAGCTTTACTGCTACACTTAGACCACTGGTGAAGGACAAAGAACATAGTCCAGAGTACAGCAGCAGCTGTTGGAGGTGCACTAACAGATCATGTGTGTCACGATGAAGTTATTGTTTATTCAGTGTAAGAAGAGGGGGGTACAGATATGACTTGAAAAAATCCCCACACTCCACTGTCAGTATAATGCCATATCAGGATGGCCCCCATCTCCTCTCCATTTGAGTGAAGAAGTCAAAGAGGGCACCAGACTCCAGCTGATGATTGGCAGTGTTTGTGTGTGTGTGTGGGGGGGGGGGGGGGCAAAATAACTATTAGTGGCATGATCAATGTGCATTATAGATGGAAGTTGCGGGATCTTTTTCACTGTAATTGATTATTTGGTTTTGAGTTCTCTGTATAACTTCATGTACTTATGTGGCTGATCAGGTAAGATTTTGTGTTGGGTTTGAGAATGTTAGAGTCCTTCTATTTGTATGTGATGGGACAGGTATGCTAAAATAATCATTATATGTGTTGTGAAATTATATTTCTGCAGCTGAAGTGGCCACATGTTCATATTCCATAGTTTTATACTTGAGATGTTAAGGAGGCTAACCTGGTGCTTTCTCAACAAGCTGATTCTGAAAAGCTTTGCAGTATTACCTTCAATAGTAATATTTATCAATTTTAAAAGAAACATTAATATTAAGTTATTCTCTTTAATGAACTACTTAATATGTTGTAGATTAATTCTAAACTAGAGGTACATTAGCCAGTGTGAGCTTAGCCATCAGCACTAGAATGTAATGTCTAAAAGTATCACACAAGTGAACAAAGATCCTCCATTTTTTCATACTTGTAACAGCAGTTGCTCAGATTATGACTTACATGTATGTTGCTTTAAACAAGCATATACTACTGTGATGCCAATCACAACAAAAGCATGGCTGTTGGTACTGCTCACCCTGGCTGTAGAGTGATATTATTCATAATCTGAATAATTGCCTGCAACACTTGCCCCAGGAGTGTAATCAGGATTTGTTTACATGTTTTAACATAAGTATTTTGGCTCTGGTGTAAGTGATTTATTATGCCTTATACAGACATACAAAGCAGCCAGATGGGACACTGGTGATCAATAAACTCACTCTGGAGGATGCTGGCTGGTACGTTTGCACTGCTTTCAACGGTCGAGACAAAGACTATCGACAGGTCCGTCTTAGAGTTCAAGGTACTATTCCTTTAAATATTCATCTTACTAAAGTAAAAACAGATTTTACTCAAAATAACATCTCTCACATAGGTTTGCAGTTATCACAGATTCTGGAACTGCTGTATTTTTGGTTTCCTGTGTTTTTTAATTAATAATTTATTTGTTTGTCCCTACAAAACTGTTTCATAGGTATTACAATGAAATGAACAATAATTGACAGTTTACAGATTAACGCATCAAAGTAACGATCTCAAGATGTTGTTAGGCAGCAAAAAGAGAAGCCATGCCACAAAAAACAAAGTGAAGGTAGGGTGAGTGACCAAAACACTGAATCAGAAAGAAACTGCACACACAGCATACTTTTACCCCAGGATTCAATAACTCCTACACTAAGTGTACATTGCTCTGAGTGAAGAGATAACACAGACGTAACTCACACCTTCTTCCTCCTAATGTTAGTTTTCCTACTAATATTCTTGCAGCTTTAAATAGTGGCAGGGATTCATAAAGGTTACAACAAAGTGTAGAGTACAATCTTTCTGAGTGACTAGAAAGCACAAAACATGTGATAAGAATGTTCTTGAATACATTTCCTGTACACTTATAAGTTCATAGGTTCATAGGGTCATACTAGGCTATCTGCCCTAGGGCATTTATAAGCCTAGCCAGAGTTGTGTGGCTTTCACCACCCCTTAGGTTGAAGAATACTATACCCATTAGTTTGCCGTGCCTCTGTCCAGCAGTGATACAGAGATGATCCCCGGGGTAAACCTACGATCTCCCATCCACTGGTCAAGATTCCTCTTGAACAGAGCCAGTGAGGTGCTCTGTCTCACATGGACCGGGATTCTGTTCCACAGCATAGGGAGTCTCTGGGTGATGAATCTGTCCCTCCAGCACATCCTATTTATATCCGTGTTGAGGTTTAAGTCTCTTGCTCTTGTGGCTCTGGTGGATTTGGATTTTTTGAGGTGGAGCATGTCCATTAATTCCAGGTTGGACATGGCCTTGTATGTCAGGCACAGGTCACCTCTGAGCAGGCGGTATGCGACTGAATAGAGCTGGAGTTTCTTCAGTCGGGCAGCATATGGCATATTTTTGAGCCCCTTTATCCTTTTGGTGAGGAACTTTTGGGGTCTTTCCAATTGCTGCAGGTGTCGGGTAAGATACATTCCGAATGGGGCATTGTACTCAATCACTGGTCTGATAAGTGAAGAGTACAGGGGAACAATGACCTCCCTTGATCTGGATGTGAATCCCTTCATAATCAGGTGGGCAATGTAGAAGGTCCTCCTAACCACTTTGGCAATGTGAGTGTCAAAAGAAAGGTTACTGTCAACTTGGGTCCCCAGGTCCCTGATAACCTCTTCTGTGCTTAATGGATTGCCACCTATGTGGTAACTTGGGGTTACCTTGTTTTTACCAAAGGGTATGACTATACATTTTTTGGCGTTTAGCTTAAGGCCATGGCTCTGGCACCAGTTATCCGTTTCTATGAGACCTCTCTGAAGGATATCTGTGTCTGATGGATTTTTAACTATGGCGCCCAGTTTGCAGTCATCTGCAAACTTTGTCAGCCACAATCCTCCTATGTTTGCCTGCACTTCTGAAAAGTAGATGCCGAACAAGAAGGGACCCAGGACTGAGCCCCGTGGGACACCGCTTGTGACCGGCTTGGAGTCTGACATGGCACCAGCAACTCTAACCCTGTGGGTTCTGTCCTTGAGCCAGTTTGCAACCCATCTTGTGACATATGGGTTTACATTTAAGCTGGTGAGCTTTTCTATGATACCCAAGTGGGGTATTGTGTCGAAAGCTTTTGCAAGGTCAAGGTAGGCTGTGTGAACTGCCTTACCCTCATCAATGGCCTTGGTGACTGTTTCAAAAAAGTCGACCAAGTTCAAGAGGCATGATCTGCCCTTGACAAAGCCGAATTGGGTAGGATTCAATGTCTGTAGGTCCCCTATGTCTTTATTTATGAGTTCCATTATGATCCTCTCCATAGCTTTGCAGACCAGGCTTGTTAAGCTTACGGGGCGGTAATTACCAGGGTCCGTAGAAGTACCGTCTTTGTGGAGTGGGACCACAGTTGCCGTACTCCACTCTTTGGGTACGTATCCTGTGGTAAGGCTAAGATTAAACAGCAGCCTTGTGTGTGGGTTTAGTTCCTCATTGAGTTTGTGTAGCACACAGCCGGGGACGCCATCCGGTCCCATTGATGCTGTGTTTTTAGCTTTAGAGAGAGCAGCTCTCACCTGAGCATTTGAGATGATTGGGAGGCTACACTCTGCTGGGATAGATATTTCTCCTTTTGGGGGGGAGGGAGGAGAGAAATTTTCACTGAACCTGTCTGCCAGTATGTTTGCAATGTCTGTGGGTTCAGTGATTTTTGTATCATTTTGGACTAATTCTGAGCATATCTGGGAGTTTCCACCCAGATTTCTAACATAGCTAAAGAAGGCCTTATGATTGTTTTTTGAGTCCTTGGCGATTTTTCTCTCAAAGTTGGCCTTGGATGATTTTATGAGTGATCGTAGTTTTTTACTAGTATTGATCAGAGATGTCTTCCCTTTTAGGGATTTTGCTCTATCTTGTAGTAGCTTTCTCCTCTTGTTGTAAAGTTTGTTTATGGCTGGGGTCCACCAGATCGGGCGCTTGCCTTTGGTGGAAAGGGTCTTGATTTTATTTGGGATTGCTTGATCCATGCAATCCTGGAGGTGCTCGTAGAAAGCATTTGTAAGGGATTCAGCAGCGTGGATTGTGGTTTCCAATGGCTCAGGGGCCTTGAAGGATACCACACCAGTCTTAAGAAGTGTGAAGTTGGCTTTTGAGAAGTTCTTCACTGTGGTCTTTTTGTTGGGGTGGGGCGGGATGTGGATCTCCAGTGAGATTAGTTTATGGTCTGATCTCACCAATGAGGGATATACTTCCGGTGTGGAGCATTTTGTCCCCATGTTTGTGATGATTAGGTCTAGTATATTTTCACCTCTTGTGGGAATGGTGACAAGTTGTTCCATAGCATTTGAGTTTATGAACTCCAGGAACCTTTGGGCTAGGGTATTGGGGCTTGAGTAATTTTCCCAGTCTATGTTTGGGTAGTTGAAGTCACCCAATATGATGGTGTTTGGAGAGACATTTATACTCTCCAGTGTCTTCAGGAAGGCTATGTGGGGTTCCTGTGTTTGAGAGGGTGGCCTGTAACATGCTACAAACTGCAGAGCAGTTTTGCCTATGGTTAATTGCACCTGAATGGTCTCTGATGCTTCGTGAGTTGCCACCAGCCTGGAGGTGTGGGTATCCTTGATGAATATGGATACACCCCCTCCTTTTGTGGTACGGTCCGGGTTTTGGGGCCGGAACGCATGCTATGAGGTAAAACCTGATAGTGCCGGGGTGCTCTCAGGAGCCTTGAACCAGGTTTCAGTCACAGCACAGACATCAATGTTCTCCATACTGAGGAGGGCTTCGAGGGCATGCATCTTGAGATTTAGACTTCTGGCATTGAGCAGCATTACCCTTAGTTGTTTTCCATTATTGTTTTCTAGGGCGGTGGGTTTAGAATTTGAGCCTTGTCTAAAAAAGGCACTATGGGGGTGGCAAGAGCCTTTGCCAATATCCGGAAACCCAGGGGTGACAGGTGCAAGCCGTCCCTTGCGAAGCAGCGTGGCTTGTCAAGCATGTCATTCCAGGCAGACAGACATTGAATCCCCTTAGAATGACACCAGAAATTAAGCCAATTATTAAAACTGATCATTTTGTCTCTGTATTGTGGCATCATTCTTGGTGAAGGTAGGATACTGCTCAGGGTCAGGGTCATACCAGCCTGGGCTACATAATCTGAGAGCTCCTTTATGTCTCTTTTCATGTAGTCCAGGGAGGTACGTCTCAGGTCATTCACACCGGCATGGACAATGACTGAGTCATACTTGTACTTGCTGTGGAGTGACCTGAGTGCTTGTGTTATGTGGCGGATTCTAGCGCCCGATAGGCAGCTTACTGTGACCCTCTCCTTGTTCAGTCTGGTGAGTGGGATGTCAGTGTGTCTGACTATGGAGTCACCTATGACAAGTGTGTCTGGCATTGTGTTTGGCCTTAAGGGCTGTGACTGATTTGCACACTGACTTTGTGATCTATGTATTGCTTGTGTTATGTCATGAGGTGGCAGTTGTTTGGGTGTCTGCTTTGGAGGCCTCTGCTGTTTTGGTAGATTTTTGATCAGTGCCTCCGAGTATGTCTTTGTGTGTTTATGTGTTTGATTTGTAGTTGTGATAGTTCTATGTGAGACTGGGTTTATGGTGTGTGTGGTTACTTTCTCCTCCTGTCTGGTTTTGCCAGTCCTGAGTTGAGAGAGCTCAGCCTCCAGTTTGGCTATATAGTTGCATCTCTCACATGTATTTGTGTTTTGTGGGAGGAGGAGAGGGTTGTCTGTGTACATGAGGCAATTGTAACATTGCCTCAATATTCCCAGATTCACCAGCTGAGCAGGAGAGGACGCTAGCAACTGACCCTTTGACATGCTAGAAGAAATGAAAAAGTTTGCTGTGTAACTGAGTCAGAAAGGACCTATAGGGAAGTGGGTACTCAAGGGGGTTTTAAGCTAGTGAAGTACTTTGTATAATATAGAAGTGCTTTACCTGACTAAAAAATGCTTTAGGAACAAGTGCTGAGCTTTACAGATAGAGAATAGACAGTTTAGATTACAAGTAGAGCAGTTCTAAGGGAAAAAATGAAGAGCAGACTTTACGGAGCCAGAAATAGTTTAACCTTGTTTAACCGACGCTGCCCGATGGTGCTCTAGTGGCAACTCCGCACTAAATGCAGAAAAGGCAATAAGTCAGTAGTACAGGCT